>NW_027660887.1:0-1000 GCF_963280865.1 Gymnoscopelus braueri
TACCTGGACAACATACACATCTTCTTCTTATTTCTCTCCATTGTCTGTAACATGTCCTCTGTCATCGTCATGTGTTGCTATTGGTCGTCATAGCTGCCAGTTCCCACCTGATGTTGTGAGGGAGTCCTAACTGCTCCCAGATCGTACTGAATAACTGCTAGCTTGCACAGGGTCTTCAGACTAGGACTCAAGTCTAAGATGTACAGGTCATCCAATAGAATGGGTGTGTATCCGCCACTGTCTCTGTATCCTCCACTGTCTCTGTATCCTCCACATTCTTTGTATCCTCCAAAGATGATGATACGATTTCCCACCATGCAACAGCACACGCTATAACATAAGAAACAGCATGGCAGCTGTTTCCCCTTGGGCTCAACCTTCTTCCAGGAGAAGGTCTCTAGGTTGAATTTCCACAGATCAATGAAGAGCTCGGTGGCGGCCAAGTATGTACAGCTCTCTATTGTAGGCAAAGGTTGAATAACCCCAACGTACTTCTGGAAGCTGTGCAGAAGAAGTTGTGTTCAGCCAGCAGTTGGTCTCAGTGTCAAACACTCTGATGGTGCTGTAGTATGTCCAATAGTGCCTCCCAATGCCCCCAACTACAAACATCTTTGTCCCGATGATGGTGGCACAGTGACGTGATGATGTTGGAGTTCCTCTGGTGTTAATTGCATACCAGGTCATCGGTGGTGGTGTCCAACTTGTAGATGTCATTAGTGTATCCAGTCAGCTGGGTGTTTCCTCATGGACATACATGACCTTCCCCAAGACACAGGCTGAGTGGTTGTACCTTGAATCTGGAACAGCCCCATAAATATCTGGTATGAACCATCTGTGTGTGTCAACATCAAATGCATAAAGAACGTCACAGAATTTCCTTGATGCGTCTTCCCGCCAGGTAGTAACACCTCCCCAAATGTAGACCACATGGTCTATCAGCACAGCTGTGTGGCCGTAGCGTTTAACACATGTTCCTATTCCGATCGTAACCGGGGTCAAC
>NW_027660886.1:0-43988 GCF_963280865.1 Gymnoscopelus braueri
AGTAAAGATTTTAGGTATTTTTTTAGTATTTCCAATTTCCAATAGCTGTGCTTCGCTGTGCTTTTCAAATGTATAAAATATATAAAACATCTTTTTAAAGTAGCAGATCTACAAGCTCACAATGCCTCCCAAAATGTAGCCTACTTTCTGTGCTGGACCCCCGGCAGTAACTCTGAGGACCCTCTAGGGGTCTCGGACCTCCTGTCGAAGACCCCTGATTTAAGTCAGTCTCTCTCTCTCTCTCTCTCTCTCTCTCTCTCTCTCTCTCTCTCTCTCTCTCTCTCTCTCTCTCTCTCTCATGCAGAATGTCAAGTTTCAGAAAATATATAAATAAATATTTATTATTATTATTATACGTTTGTACTTTGTGCTTTTTGCGGGGCTTTGGAATAGCGGCGCTGGCGTTGCATATAAGACAAACACACTTGGAATGGGGGGGGGGGAAAGTCTTCCTCCCATTCTGTATGGAAGTGGTAGGTTTTCGGGTTATTTTTTGTCATGCACATTTTTTATAACTTTGTAATACTACTGACGTTTGTGCGCAATGCAACACTTGAAAACAAAGCATTGTATTGGGGGTTTGCCTGCTAAAGCCGTGAATGGAGCTGACCGGCCCTTCTTGATGTTAACCTAAAAAATCTCCCTTTTAAGAACATTTTATCAACGACACCCAATCAGTCTGGGCTACACAAATCCCCAGTCTTATCTATAGGCAATACTACAGTAGCCTGTGCTGAAAATAGCCCATCTGCAAACAGTATTGGGGGAAGGGAAGGGCTTTCTTTGAGGGGGGGGGGGGGTTCTATCAATGTATTTGTTCAGATGCAAATTCAGCCCGGCCGATTTTGAGATTTTAAGTAGGCCTACATTTTCATGTGCATGCAACAGCATGGTTTATACAGGTAGCCTACATGGGTTAGAGGGATGGGCAGAAACCGTGTATTTCCACATTCAACTGATTATGGGTTTTTCTTTCAATGATCCAGGCGGTCTGAGGTGTGAATATAGGTCCGCCTGCTTGTGGTGGCTTGTGTGTCACAGATGCGATGCGCAGTGTTTGACAACATTAGTTGCTTGTTACTTTGTAGATTTTGATTATTATTACAAAACATACATTAACCACTTCAGCCTTATAGCTATTTAAAAATAGCAGAACTAAGCTCACAAGCTTGTAGATCTGCTATTTTCATGTGAAACGGGACATTCTGCATAACGAGTACTTTTACTTTTTAATTTAAGGACGTTTTGATACCAATACTTTTGAGAGAAAGAGAGAGAGAGATAATAGCAATCTACAAGCTCACAACGTGTGAGCTTGTAGATTGGATATTTTCAAATAGCTGATAACAACACGTCTCTCTCTCTCTCTCTCTCTCTCTCTCTCTCTCTCTGCGTTCTCTCTCTCTCGTTGTTGTGCCGTGCGCTCAGCTAGGTTTCAATTGTGTATATACTTCGTTTGGCGGGCGGTATTGCGCACCAAAAATAGGTCGCACGACTGACACAAAGAGATCCATAATCCATAAGTGCGTAGCGCCTCCCCAAACAAGACTTCATTCAGATTTCTCCGTAATTCACACAAGTATGTTTATAAATACCAAGTTGTGACAGTTAAGTTATATCTTCACCAGGCACCACCCAGGTAGCAAATCATGTCAGATTTCTAGTGTGACGACGTCTCCACGCCCCGCCGACCGGAGCGTCCGCTCGTCGCGAACCGACGTCTCCACGTGACGTCCTTGATCAGCGTTTACCGTGCGCTGCGCCGAGCGCACACCAGGCGTAGCGCTGACGGGCCGGGTGGACCCGCGAGCGGCCGAGTAGTGTGGCGCTGTCGTATATGACCCCCCCCCCCATATATTGCGAACCCCCCCTCGTATATGACCCCCCCATTTATTGTAAACCCCCCTCCCTCCCACATATTTATATATAAACACATGTAATAAAGGAGCCCAGATGTGAACTTCGTTTTTTTTCGTTTTATTAAAATAGTAAAAGAAAGTTACAAATGCATAAAGCAATCACAATTGTACAAAGCAGGATGATGTGGGCTATCACAGTTCTGTTGGGCTTCTCTTGTCTGTAACAATAGTCAGTGGTGTAAAGCATTGGTTCTTGAAGTGGGGTCCTTGGGGGGGTTCCAGGGGGTCCACAGTCAAATGATTGATAGGAACCAAATGGACCCTTGTGGGTCTGTAACTCTGAGAGTGTACAAATGGACCCTTGTGGGTCTGTAAGAGTGTACAAATGGAACCAAATGGACCCTTACGGGTCCATTTGTACACTCTCAGAGTTCGATTAACATTGGTTTTACAGTGTATATTGGGGTCCCAGAGGTATAAATGCCATTAAATTGGGGTCCGTAGCCTAATGCATGTCAAACTGGAGGTCCTTGAAATTAAAATGGTTGAGAATCACTGCTAGAGAGCCGTAAAAACCTTCTCTTATTGGGGTCCCTGGCTTATCTTTTCAAATGGGGGTCCACGGGGTAATAAGTGTCAATTAGGGGGTCCTTGACATGAAAAAAGTTTGAGAAGGACTGGTGTAAAGTAACTAAGTTTATTTACTCAAGTACTGCACTTTATTTACTCAAGTACCATTTTGATGTATTTTTACTTACTGGAGTATTTCCAATTTTCGGTACTTTTACTCCACTACATCTCAGACAAACATTGTACTTACTATATTTTTTGACAACTTTAGTTACTTTGTAGATTTTGATTACAAAACATACATTACCCACTTCAGCCCTATATACATGTCAGCCATTTGAAAATAGCTGATCTACAATCTCACAATGGGTTGCAATGTAACACATTGTGAGCTTGTAGATCTGCTAGATTTATATACATTTTAGACCATTAGGACAGTCTGCATAATGACTATTACTTTACACAAGAAACGTTTGAATTCCGGACTTACCACAGTGAGGATATGCATTTTCTCAATATGTCAAACAAGCAGTAAAATAAACCCCACAATACCATACCATACCATACCAGCATTAGAAAAGAGATAAAACAGTGCAACTACATACATGTGTATCTATGACATTGTAAATACCATCATTGACAGTTATACGTATTTAGTCTTGCTGTAGACAGATTGCCTGCTGCTAACCCTAAAAATTTATTATAGTAAACAGAAAGAGGACTGAGGCCCCATCAGAGCTGACATTGACCAGAAAGAGTATCGTTTGATGTTGGTCCACTATAAGAGAACTCAGTTTTGTTTGTTAAAGGGATATCATTATCATTATATTGAACATTATACTTTGCTGATAAAACATTTGGTCCATTAATTGAGTTTTGGACTCTTCGATTTGATCCAAAACAAGAAAGTCCTTGGAGTGAAGTGATGAGCAGAGCAGCTTTCATTCAGTAGGCAGCAAGGAGTGTGTAGACATCAGATGGTCTGGAACAGCAACCATTAGACACCAACAGCTGAAAAGCAGAGAAAACACATATTAACCACTTTAGCCACAGGCCATCTCCTATTTCTGTAGCCTGAGGTAGCTTGATGAACAAGTACACCCCCTGGAAATGACGCAGGGATCCCAGTCTTTTCTTGACTAAATGTGAAAGATTTTAACAACACATCCTCAATGAAACATTACCGTAACAAGATTGTCTTTGGGAGTGATGAGTAGATTTCATTCAACAGAGTAGAAAGCAAGGGTCCGGGTCATTCAGACGGTCAGAACAGCAACACCACACCAATAAGACAGCAGCTGAAACAGAGAAAACATGTTATATTGACCACTTAAACCCTCTAGACTTGGTAAACTTCATTGCAGACTAAACTAAAATCAGAAAATATAATTCTTACATCAATATAATATGATGCTGACTCGTACAGTCCTAGTTGGTGCATTTGGAGGGTGGATAGTGGGTACCTTGCAGCCTTTCTCGCTGTCGGGGAGGTAGCAGTGTCGAGGAAAGCCTCTGGCTGTGTAGGGCTTGCCTGGGTTCGGGTGCCTCAGGTCCCTGGTCAGGGAGAGAGAGGGGTCACATCAATTAATTTATCATCATCAAAGTCTAAACTTTTTTTTCTTTTTCCTTTTGCAATTTATTTGGTTCCGGCCACAGTACACAGAGTCATACACCAAGATCATCTCTGCTCAGACAACCTAATTGTTGTGGTTTTGTTAACAAACTAACATTCAATAACACACTTAAGAATACTAAAATACATACAAAAGAAAAAATACTACACCAACCTAAATAAACTAGATTAGAAGACAAAAAAGAAAACAGAATACATGCACTAAAATGTACAGGATCCATCACATTTCCTCACAACCTGGAACCACTACATTAATGAATGGCTGTCACGTCTTTAAGAAACCTTTGTGGTTATTATGTAGGGTGTAGGTAAAGTTCTCTAGGGGAAGTATCCTTAACACTGTTTCATACCAAAGAGATGGTTGGTCTGTGTCGTACCTGAATTGTGTTGTAGATGATCCGTATGGTTTTGCGGTCTGGGTGTCCTGGTAAAGAGTGGGGGATGATGTGGTAGGCCTACTCCATCTTCCCTGCCGGCTGGTTGCCTGTCTTTACACTGTAGATGGTCTTACAGGTTGGATACTGCAGGCTGGAAGAGAGGAGAGGTTTACCACCTCAACTTGAAACCTCCACCAGTCTTGTTGCAGTGATGATAAAACAGTGTATTTGTGAGTAAGCTGGAGTGCTATGAGGACTCCTACCTGCTATCCTTGTTGCCGTTGTTGTACATGGCCACCGGACAGTGGAGGTGGTACTGGTGTCCGCACTGGGCCAGTGTCCGCACTGGGCCAGTCTCCCCACCGACTCTGCCCTGGAGACGGGCCATACCCCAGGGCCTTTGTAGCCAAAAGGACCCCCTAACGCCATACAGATGGTACAGTCCTAACAGACAGGAGGACAGAGAAAACACATTACATTACATGTAATGAACAGTATGCACTGAACAAGACTAGAATTACAACTAGATTAATGGATTCTAAATTGGACTAATATTTCCTTCAGACAATGCAGCAGCATAGGTAATAACAACAATAGAATAATGATAGAAAACGTAAAAAGACTTAAAGAAAAGAGTGCAAACAGAATGAAAAGAGCAGAGTGAAGAGTGTGTGTGTGTGTGTGTGTGTGTACGCACGCACCGTCCCCCCCACACACACACACACGCAAACTCCAAACAGTTTTGCGCCGTTTAGTCTACTCTACAACAAGCAAGTGCAAGTAAATATCGTCATTACATCCTTTATAAGACAATTAAACAGCTAAACCAACCAACTACAATATGTTGTGTAGTCTACGACGCGCGCTCGCACGCTCACGCGCACGCACACACGCTCACACAGACACACACAAACAAGCCAAATCCAAACAGTTCTCCGCGCCATTTCTAATATACAACAAGCTATCAATGAAAGTAATTATCGTCATAAAATCCTTCAAAGATAATTAATACATATCTTAGCATTAATTCAGAGCAAACAAGCAACTTGTTTGTTTGAAAAAACTCTCCACGCGTTTTCAGAGGGGAGTGGGGGATGGGCTGTGCACCGAGCAAAAACCTAAAATAGGATCGAATAAAACTATTATTACTGGCTTAAAAGTGAATTGACATATACATAAAGACACATAAAAGCTGAAACTCACCTCTTGGCTCTTATGTTTGCAAGTTCTGGGCAGGAGTTACTGCCGACCGTCTCTGTGGAAACACACCAGACTTTTTTCGCACAGTTAAAAAGGTCCTCCTTCCGCGTTGAGAGACAGGGTGGGAGGAGTGCTATGAATATTACTCCGCATGTGTAGACCTCCGTCTGAGTAGCCCTCCGCCAGAGAACATAGTCCCTTTCTTTTTTTAACAAAAATGTACTATTTAATTTGAACATGTGCATGATTATATTGTATGACCAGAGTAAATGAGTAAATGTTTTAAAGAACAGTTAAAAAAAAAATCTATTCCAATCTCACTATACTTCATAAGAAGTTATATTCATAATTAATTAATGTGTGTTATTAACAATATGCCACTTGAGTATTAAATAATAGTTAAAGGTAACACAAGCAAATTATTTAATTGTATTTTAAATAGGAATTAAATCCCAATACACAGAATTAACAATGCAATGAGTAAATACAATACAATAAGAATGAATCCTAGGTCACCTTACTTTGTTTTGATCACTAAATAACACCAAGCTTAGGTTCAGGGTGAAAAATAGCAAAAAAAATCTAATGGGATCCATAAACGTGCTTTATTATGTCCTCACAAGTATGAGTCCTCACAAGTATAGTAATACTGAGAGACAGAGAGACAGAGAGTCTTGTCCTCAACATGGACAGCGTCACACTGGTGCGACAATAGACGCTCACGACACATCGCCACGCATTTCAATGAGCGAGACCCCTTCAGCGTGGGGACAGACCAGCGTTGTCGGTCTATCCCCACGCCCCGCACGCCCCGAAACTACCAGCCTGACGTCAGCGGTCACGCTCAGTTGCTACCTGGGCAGCAGATCAAAGAATACAATTCGAAACTCAAGAGACAGATTTTGGCTGAATTAACTCGCGGTGTAAAGTAACTAAGTACATTTACTCAAGTACTGTCGTCCTACTTAAGTACAATTTTGAGGTAATTTTACTTTACTGGAGTATTTCCAATTTTCAATACTTTTACTTCTACTCCACTACATCTCAGAGGCAAATATTGTACTATGCCGTGCTTGTAGATCGGCTATTTTTATATTTTTACTTATGTACAGTACTTCAGTAAATGTAATTTGTTACTCTACACCACTGTAAAATGTTTGAAAATACACTGTTTAAATCACTAATTACGGTTCGAGTTACGATCATGCTCCTTGCGTGGGATTCGAACGCGGGCCGTAAAATTACTGGACATCAGTGTTAACCTCTACGCTAAATGGGCTGTCTCATTTACAGAGGAAACAATTACGATATATACTACACAGCATGTGTGATGCGAGAAAAAAAAATAATATATAAGACTGTTTCATTGAATACTTTATTTACATTTGGGGTGGCAATGTGAGCTTGTAGATCTGCTACTTTCAAAATAGGTTTTATATATTTTATACACACACACACACACACACACACAGACGGATGCAATGCGCAGTGTTTGAAAACTAGTTAGGCTACTAGTTACTTTGCAGATTTTGATTATTATTATAAAACATACATTAACCACTTCAGCCTTAGCAGAACTAAGCTACATGTTGTAAGCTTGTAGATCTGCTATTTTCAATTTTAACATAACATGTCAAACTGGACTTTCTTTATAATGAGTACTTTAACTTTTTTTAATTTTGATACCAAGCGCCACCTGGTGGCTGAACGGCCACACTAAACGTTCTAATCCTTGCAATGGGAGGCGCTAAGATTCTGTGGGCGTCAACTTTTAAAGGTATGTTTAGGTACCTCTGAGGTCCAATAGGCGGCAATAGGCGGCCGTTTGAAGATCGCGCATGAACGAACAGATAACCACTGTAGAGGAGAGAAGAGGAGAGGAGAGGAGAGGAACACTGTTTCCTCTCCTCATCAGCAGTTCGTTTCCCCGACCACCAGACAAGTGACGCAGGGGGACTTCTGAAAGGGCCATGCCGAAAATAGGTTGCTTTATTCGAATACAATGCGTGTCACTGCCTGCCCCTGCCGGTTCTCTGAATTTTTATTTTTAAATAGGCTCTGTCATGATTAATTGACCACATATATGAAGTTAAACAACACAATTCTGTCCAAACGATATCTTATAAGTAAATTCCGTGCCTCAAAATAGAAGTTTGAGAGCTTTTTGAAGTAAAAAAACGGCGGAGAAATACACAACGCGGCGGTCGCATACGGGTCATGCGCTACGTCATAACTGTGCGCAGGCTGCGTGCTAAAAAGAACTGATCTGCAAGCTTAAAAGCATCTCTGTTGACGTAGGTTGATAGCTTGTAGATCTGCTCTATTTTTGCATGATGCGACAACTTGCCTCTACGAGAGACGGAGAGAGTACATATTAAATGAATGAATGAGCTAAAATAAATGACGCTCGTCATCAGTAACGAGTAACGAGGCCTTTTTTGTCGGAGTAATATGGTATAATATTACTCTTTTGGCAGAATAATACCTTACTTTACTCGTTACTGGGAAAAGTAATAATATTACAGTAATATATTATTATTAATTCGTTACTGCCCAACACTGGGAATCAAGCCTTAATAAACAACTGCACTTTGCAAAGTGCACTAAATTAATTATTTCTTCAGTGAAAAAAGGTAGTCAAGGAAAACATTTCGTCGTTTTCGTAGTTTTAGTCGACTACATTAACACTGGTGCGCACGTGTGTGTAATAGCAAGACTATCTTCTGCACTCATAGCAGAGATGTGGGGAGAGACATAACAGTCCTTCCAGTTTAGTTTTCCTATGAATATTTATAAATTACAAAATTACGATACGATAATACTTTATTGTCAGTTCACACTGAAATTTGTCTTGCGACCCAGCAGCCATTTATGCAACACATAAACAGTACACACATTTGACATGAAAAAAAAATACAATACATAAAGATGAGAGCAATGTCCACCACTCAGCCTACCCCTGGCCTAAAACGCCTGATTAAGCCTCAATGTCGTCTGATGGACAAACTCTTCAGTTTGACCTTATTGTATGTTGGAACACTGTATCTCCTTCCTGAAGGCAGCAACCTATATTCTCTATACAAATGGCTAGTGTTTGAAATTATATTCCTTGCCAACCTTAACACACTGTTATTATACGTAGATGTATAGAGCCTCTGAAGTGGTTGTCCAACAATCTTTGAACAAATGTTAGTTGCTGCAGCAGTTTTGACTTTAAAGCTACAGACAGACATCCATACCAGGTGGTAATACAGTACTGAAGAACACTCATAATAACAGAAGTGAAAAACAAAAGAAGAATCTGTCTACTAGCACCAAAAGATCTCAGACAGCGAAGAAAATAGATTATTTGCTTTGTCTTCTTACCCACTGATTCAATCTGGTCTTTCCATGACAAAAGATGGTCTATTACTACTCCTAGGTATGTATACGAACATACCTGGTTGATCTGTTCACTATGAATAGTAATGGGGGATCTGTGTTTCTCCAGTGGTGCACCAAAACAATCTCTTCTGTCTTTTTTGTGTTAATGATAAGAACGTTGTTATCATTCCACTCCACCACCTTATCTACTCTGTGTTGGTGCAGCAGGATCACTGGTACTATCTAAGAGAGAAATCAAAACTGTATCATCAGAGTACTTTAGAATGTATTGGTCTGGTGTGTCAGTGCGACATTCAGACAGACATTCCTCAGTACAACAGCTGTCAGTATAAAGGGTGAAAAGTACAGCTGAGCTTACACAACCCTGGGGAGCACCAACATTAGTAGTTAATGCTGAGGAGAGGGTTCTGTTCACTTTCACCCTCTGTACTCTGTTAGTAAGGAAAGAAGCATACCAGTGAATTAAGTATGGATTCAGTTCCATCTGTACCATCTTTGACACCAGAATATCAGACTGTATTGTATTGAAATCTGAAGAGAAGTCTAAGAACAGCACCCTTGCATGATTCTTATTAGACTCATCTAGGTGTTTTGTAATGAAGTGGACCAGTGTGGACAACCGCATCCTCTGTACCGCAACCTATCTTATAAGCAAACTGACAGGGATCGAATCTGTCTTTAGTTATACTCACAAGATGTTGCAACAGTATTATTTCCAGTGATTTCATGATCACTGAAGTGAGAGCTATGGGTCTACAATCCTTATGTTCTTTTGGACATTGGATTTTGGGTAATGTTTTTTTGTGTAGGTTTTCCAAAACAGGAATTGTGGTGTCTACAGAGGTTTGAAATATTGGTTGCCACACTGGAGCCAACTCGGATGCAAAGTCTTTGAGGAGAAAAGCACTGCACTCGTCCGGCCCATTAGCTTTCCTTGTGTTAGTACACCGAAACACTTTCCTGACATCCTCTTCAGTGATGATAATTCTATTTGAGGGGGCAGGTGTTACAGCCTTAAGTAAGAAAGAAAGTATTCAGGTCATTAGAAAAGTTCATTGTCTGTCACAATAGGTTTGGTTGGGGATGACATTCCTGTCATGGATTTCATAGTATCCCACACCTTTTTGTGATTATTGGCTTTAAACGCATCCTCTAGATGCTGTCTACAGTAAGTGCCAATTTTGCCTGCCTCATTTTTGTTTTTAGCTTTTTGTCTGTCAATTTAAGTGCACCGAAATCTTTGTATATGAAGGCTGTTTTCCTTTCATTTATTACATCTTTTATATCCTTGGTCACATATGATTTATTGTTTGGATACATTTTTATTTCCTTTGTAGGAACAACCAGCTGTACACAAAAAAATTATAATAATCATTTGTAACTGTGGTTATTTCGTCCAATGAACCATCTCTAAAAGTGTCCCAATCTGTACAGTCAAGGCATGCTTTTAGTTGTTCCTTGCTTTCATTTGTCCATGTCCTATCTACTTTCTTCTCCAGCTTTCCTCTCTTCAGTTTTGACTTATAAACTGGAGTCATGCACACAACATTATGATCAGAGGTCAATATAGGCGGCCCAACCTTGGCAACATATGCATGTGGAATGTTCACTTCAACACTCCAGAATGTTATTTTTCCTAGTTGCATCCTTGACATACTGTTCAAATCCTGGCAACACAGTGTCCAGATAACACTGGTTCAAGTCTCCAAGCACGATTGCTGGTGCCTCTGGGTACTGCAGTTGCAGTCCATGTACACAGTCAGCAATGTTTTTTGCTGCCTGTGCACTGTGTGCAGCTCTTCCTGGCCCTTTAGGAGGCATATAAACTAAAAACAGTAGAATGCACCCAAATTCGCGGGGAAGAGAGAATGGTCTTAAAGTCATGTCCAGGATCTCCGTCGTCGCATATCCTAAGTTTGACGGAATTGGATCGACACCAGAGATCATTTATGTACACACATACACCATTGTAACCGCTCCCTCCACCTCTGTCCAGTCGCACCAGAGTGAATCCGGGGACTTCATAGAGTGAGTCTGGTTTTGATAGCTTTAACCAGCTTTCAGTGAAACAAAACAGTGATGCCTCACGAAATTATGACTGTACCTTGTATATGTCCGTATCGTGCCGATTTTGTTTTCCAGGGATCGCACGTTGGCCAGAACGATAAAAGGGAGTGAGGGGCGAGTGAATCTCCTCCGTAGTCGATTCCGAATTCTTCCTCTTTTTTTTTCTCTCTTTTTCCTCGTTTCTTCCTTTTATTTCGGATCAACTCCTCTGGGATGTTATCCAACACTGGAAGGTAGACGTAGTGCCAGCAGTGCATCTCTGCTGTACACACAAGCGAGCCTGGACGCGCCGTCTTCACGCCACCTGTTTGTGTTGCTGTTGAGTTGAGTCTGAAGTTGTTCGACCGACCAGCATCTTCCACAGGAGTTAATAATCCACAGGATCAGCAGAGCGATTTCTAAGGCTCTCATCTTACACATCTCTACACATGTAACGACACATAGGCACGCGGACAATACAAATAAACTAAACAATAAGGCATACAAGGCACGCTGGGTCGCAGTGCAGCCGCTGTGCAGCGCACCTACTTCCTGAGACACAGCAGGAAAAACCTGATGAAATTGAAATGCATGGTGATTGTTGTGGGAACAAGGAAGGTTTTGTGTCATCGAGACTGCATGAAAACCTGAAATATCACACTTGTCATACAAGATCAGTCACACAATTGAATCAATTTGTACCCAAAACAAATATTTTAATTATCTTGTTCTTGTCAAGTGTTCCCATGCAACACTTCAGCTCTTCTCTCCTACATTCTGGTGGCGACAGGAGCTCCATCCTAACAAATTAATATGGACAACATCCTCCTACTCCTGTGTCTTAAAGTAGGATCACCTTGTTGGGCACTGATTTTCTTACCATGAGAGGCATATATACATATATATATATATATATATATATATATATATATATATATATATATATATATATATATATATATATATATATATGACAATACTACAATAAAATAAAGTGTGTGGCTGTTATATCTGGGTAGTCTACTCACAACTGGTGCGTCGGGGCGCAACAGTTAATCAAACTAATCAATATAATCAATTATAAAGAATCAATCATTTTATGAAATAATCGATTAATAATCAATCCCTATTTTAGGCATGTTATTATAGATGAAAATGTAAAAGAAAATCAAAACATTTCAAGAATAGTGAAAATCTACAAGCTCACAACGCATTGTCAGCTTGTAGATCTGTTACTTTCACTATTTTGTACAACACCGTTATGTGACTAAGTATAAATGGTTAATCGATTTGTTTATATATACAAAATGTATATATGTAAAAAAACATACTTTTCGATTATTCGATTAATCAAAAAAAGTAATCAATAATCACTAATCTGACTTCCGGCTTAGCGAGCAATGGAGTAGGACGCAGCTCTCACAGCTCCTGCAGAGTTTACTCCTAAATGCTAAAATAAGCACACTAGTCGAACCAATGTGGTAATATTCTCACACAAGCAAGCTCAACTTAGATTTCTGTCCATTAAAAATGTCAAAAGAAGGGAAGGAGACGAGACGACGGACCGCAGCGGCCCCGTGGGAGTCGCGGCCTACTGCGCCAGCAGAAGCCTCGGCTGGTAGTGGCCCCTCTCCCCCACCATCGCCGGCCCGCCCGGCAGATGGCGGCGCACTGCCGCCCGCGACGTCCCGCGATGATTTCAAGATGGAATTGATTTCCTCAATATCTACTATCTTCAAGACAGAGCTCCACCATGCCTTGGGTGAGAATTTAAAGTCTATGAAGCTAGAACTACAAGCAGTGAAAGCAGAGCTAGCAATCATCCAGTCTGATGTGGCCACTCTGAAGCTTACAGTGGATGAGGTGGAGACCACACTGTCTACTTGCACCGATGATATTTCACATCTCCAGGCCCAAGTGGAATTGATGTCTGACAAGCTGATAAGACTTGACAATCGTTGTGAAGACTTGGAATCTCGTAGTAGACGAAATAACGTTCGTATCGTGGGGGTCCCTGAGGATTCGGCGGCCGCGTCCTCCACAGAGGCGGTTGCTGCATTACTGAAGACAGCCTTTAAACTACAAAAAGAACCCCTCCTGGACCACTGGCATCGCACATTGAAGGCTAAACCAAGACAAAATGAAACTCCACGCCCGATTGTTGTCCGCTTACACTACCACCAAGACTGTGTTGACATTCTGAGGCAAGCCAAGACACTACAGCGGATCAAGATTCAAGATATGGTCATCTCTGTCTTTCCCGACTACACGGCGAAGGTAGCACGCGCCAGAGTGGCCTTCAAGGATGTACGGCGCCAACTGTATGAGATGAAACTGCCAGGCCTACGCTTTGGGCTGGTATTTCCCGCCTGTCTCAAGGTGACCTACAACAACGTCCAGTTCAAGAAGCCAGAAGATGCAGAGACGTACATAAAAACACTGGGCAAGTAGATCTACTGGAAAAATGGGTAAAACTGTTATAGTGACTCTGTCAGCGTGGACTTTGACAAACAAAAAAAGGAAGGACTTTAATTTTTGATTTTATTTTTCTAAATGTTGCATTACTTCATTGACTTTTCATCTTGCCCCTTCTAGACCACTTGGACCCGTGCTAGGGTTTAGGTGGTTAATGATCAGATGAAGCTATGAATACTAAGTTCTGACTGAGTTGCTCAATATGCTGAATATTTTTTCACAGATTTTCTCATTTTTATTACTACTTATTAATATTTCTATACCTCCATAAGCTGCTTTTTAGTAAAGGGCTTAAATTGGACATTAGGATAAATGGATATTGCCAACCCAAAATTATCTCAATTAGGTTTGTTTTCATAATGGGTTGCTGTTGTTTTTCCTCCCTCTCCTTGTACACTTATTTATGTTATTATTATTTTACCTTTCTGAAAGATAGTAAATGAAGCTGATGCACAAGGATGTTGAGGGAGACACTCATAAGGTGTAGATAATCTGAATTTGTTTTGGATTTTGTTTTGTTCTCTTTAAATTTTTTGGATGTGGGATGCTGACAGAGATGGGAAAAGTACTGACATTCTGTACTCGAGTAGAAGTACAATTACTTGTGTAAAAAACTACTTTGGTAAAAGTAGAAGTACTCATTCAAATAATTACTTGAGTAAAAGTAAAAAAGTACAGGCTCTGAAATTTACTTTATGAGTAAAAGTAAAAGTATTTTTACCGGATACTTCTGTGCAAAGCCAATTGTACCCCAAGGCTATTAAACTTAAAAGATCCCCACCAAACACACGTCTTAAAACTGGCCCAGGATTGGTTTCCAAACTGTGATGTGACGAATCATACAAGTAGTCGACCCAACTCAATCAATAAGTGGTTCTCAACCTGTTTACACTGAGTTGAGTACCACCTGAGAAAATATTTGCTTCTCCAAGTAGGCTACCACCAATGCCATTATTACTGATGTTAACTGATGTAACTGATGTTACAGTAGCGTAGTCCTACCCCATCCTATTCAGCTATACTACAGGATACAGATAGGTGGGCACTAGGGACATCTGGGCACCTCGATGTAAAATTGGCTATTTTGTCCAAAATGTTAAAAAATTAAATATTTGAAAAATGGTCTAAAGTATACATGTGAACATGCACGGTACATCATTATCAGACTTAATTTATCCTTCAACTTCTAGTGTATCTGCCAAAATGACTAGATATACAGGTTTTGAGGGAATTTGTAGCAATTGTAGAAATATTAGACCTTAATTGTCGAATGTATGCATGTTCTAATCATATAGACTTTACTTTAGACCAGGGGTCTTCAACAGGGGGTCCGGGACCCCTAGGGGCTCCTCAGAGCTACTATAGGGGGTCCGGCAAATATTTGTGTGATAGAATGTTTTTTTTTTTACATTAACCACTTGAACCCTATAGCATCCCTGTTCTCAGGGGAACATTAGCCGAAAGCAGCCGATCTACAAGCTCACAACGCCTCGCGCTGCAAGGCGTTGTGAGCTTGTAGATCGGCTATTTATGCAAAGAGGTTTGGTGTAGGGGGGAAAAGGAGAAAATCAAGTACTAAGTAGCCTATTGAAGGTTTTAAGCGGTTAAATGTCTGAAATTAATAAAAAACATTAATTTACACAACACTGATGACAGCCTAAGCTATCTATGATATCTATGAAAATGTTTAATCTGCAACACAATTTTATACAATATGTAGTGGGGGTCCCTGCTTCATCTCTCTCACCTAAGGGGTCCCTGCTTCATCTCTCTCAGCTAAGGGGTCCCTGCTTCATCTCTCTCAGCTAAGGGGTCCATGCTTCATCTCTCTCTCAGCTAAAGGGTCCCTGCTTCATCTCTCTCAGCTAAGGGGTCCCTGCTTCATCTCTCTCTCAGCTAGGGGGGTCCCTCCTTCATCTCTCTCAGCTAAGGGGTCCCTGCTTCATCTCTCTCTCAGCTAGGGGGTCCCTGCTTCATCTCTCTCTCAGCTAAGGGGTCCTTTTTTACAGTTTGAACAAAATAGCCAATTTTACATAGAGGTGACCAGATGTAGTAGTGTGCCCACCTATCCTGTTACCATACTACAGAGAGACAGACAGACAGACAGACACAGCAAGAGATGGCATTAACAAGTTGTTAATGCCATGTGTGTGTCTGTCTGTCTGTCTGTACTGTTCTTCATTCAAACACAGCAAGTGAGCCTGCGCGCACACGCACACACACACACACACACACACACACACACACACACACACACACACACACACTAACGAGCTATGGCTTTGCAAAGCCAGAAATGACCGAAAAGTTGTGCACCTGGCCATGTAGACTTTTTTTTAAACCAAAGCTACAGTTGTGCGGACTTTTGTCTTTACACACACAGAGTAGAACTACTTTTAATAGCCAGCATCATGATATAATTAATAACCACTCACCTGCTTCGGAGGTTAAAAAAGAACGCACTTCCAACGTGTTTAAGTCACATGAGCATGGTTTCATATCGTTAATATGAATTTTGGCCCAAATCTGCGTTTATAATCCACGTGTTTGTTTACATTTCCCCCGAGTTTAACTTACAGATCAGCGTCATGGTGGCAGCAAAACAACACACTTCCTCTAAAAAGGAGGAAAAACGATTTCGGAATAAGAGTATCTGGTGATATGATTAGTGAACAATCAATCTGGGAACCCATCGCCAACTGAAAATGAAAAACAGCGCCCTCTGCTGTTTGTTCTATGTCTGTTGGCTCTGGGCGGAAGAAAACGTAACGCCAGTGCACAAGGAAACCGGGGTTTAGGTCTGCCTTCAGCTTTCACTTCCGGTGGGTGCCACTATGTTTTCATTCCCACTAAGAATATTTCTACACGGAACACTAACACCACTTCTCCCAGAGAACATGGATCGTTTTGGTTATAAGCCCACTTGTTTCCATGATGAAAGAGTAAGTTAAAATGTGAATATCTTTCCGTGGTTTTGTCTGCTCCGCGGACGCTATTGTTAAATTAGTTTGGGTTTGTTTCGAGGGGGAAAGATCGACGGACATGTGAATCCCGCCCACTACATTTGATTGGGTAAAGCGCGGCCTGCTTCCTGATCTGAAGGCACGCCCACTTGTAGCCCAGTGTGTACATGTTATGACGAGCCTTCACGACAGATTCCAACGCAGTGCAGAATCTGTTCTTGAGAGATTAGTGAACAATAGTTTTATTTTTTAGTCTTGTTACAGGAAGTAGACATTTGCAGTACGCTATGTTACACACCGGTGTGTGTGACTCACTCTGGCCAGAGCTACTGACGTTCTACCCGGCGTCAGCGAGCGACTGGATGGGTGCTTCTTTTCATTTGATCTGCTGCGCAACATTAATATTTAGCATTAAAACAAAAGTAACGAGCCTGTTTTGAAAATGTATCTAGTAGAAAGTACAGATACTTGTGTTAAAATGTAACGGATAAAAGTAAAAAGTAGTCAGAAAAATAAGTACTCAGTAATTAAAGTACAGATACTCGAAAAAAGTACTTCGTTACAGTAACGAAGTACTTATACTTCGTTACTTCCCATCTCTGGATGCTGAAATAGCACAATTGTGTCAATATTCACTGTTATACACTGTTCCTTTTATATATAATTATGGATGTAACGCTAGATTTTTTTTGCCACCATGTTACATAGTGAAGCATTAGAATTGTTGGTGTGCCTTAATACTTTAACATTTTTCAATGAGAGTTGTAATTTGCAGGAGCTTAGACCGAAATAGCTGTAATTTCGTAAGCTGAAAGTATGGCTAGGGTTATGACTCCCTGTGGAGTTTGCACTGGGTACTGTTTTACAACTTAGTCTGGGTAGGTGCAGCGGGGGGGAGGGGGGTGGGTGGGTGGGTGGGATGTGTAGATTTATGTTCATGTTTTCATTATTCATTTGTTATTCACTCATGTTGTCTGCTTCTTCCATTTCTCTTTTCTCCTTTTTCTTTTCTCTTTCTCTCTCCCTCTTTTTCAAGTGAGGGGGGCCTCTCATTCCTCATAATTCTCAAGCACTACCATGATGGCCACTAACTCTCTTAATTTGGTTAACAACTCTCCTGTGAGATTTGTCAGCTGGAACATCAAGGGTCTGGGAAGTCCTGTCAAGAGGTCGAGAGTGTTCGCACATCTGAAACATCTCAAGGCTGATCTGGTGTTTTTACAGGAGACCCACATGCGTAACAAGGATCAGGTCAGACTGAAATGCCCCTGGGTTGCTGAAGTGTTTCATTCCGATTTTAATTCTAAAGCCAGAGGGGTCGCGATATTGATCCGTAAATCAGTCCAATTCAAATCATCCAAAGTTATTTCTGATAGAGAAGGCAGATATTTAATTGTGTCCGGTCTATTGTGTCATGTTCCTGTTTTACTGGTTAACATCTATGCCCCTAACTTCGACAACCCTACATTTATGAACCAATTATTTGAACGGCTTCCCTCATTGAATAGCGCCTTTCTGATCTTTGGTGGAGATATGAATCTGACTATTTCGCCCCATTTGGACCGTTCTAATCCACGTAATATGACTCCATCTTCGATGTCTAAGACTCTCTCTGATTTTATGTCCAAAAATGGCTGTGTTGACTCTTGGAGACATTTTAACCCTCAGGCTAGAGAATATTCCTTTTATTCAAATATGCATCAATCATTTAGTAGGATCGACTATCTTTTCATTGACTCCAAATTGATATCTAAAGTAACATCAGTTAAATATCATCCCATTGTCATCTCTGACCATGCCCCGCTTGCGTTAGATATCCAGCTTTCCTCAATGCCCCGCTACTCATCTTTGTGGAGGCTTAACTCTCTACTCCTATCCGATGATGATTTTAACAAATTCATTTCGGATGCAATAGATAACTATATCACACTTAATCAAAGTGAGACTGATCCGATCTCCCATTCACTTATGTGGGAATCGATGAAAGCCTATCTTCGGGGTCAAATCATTTCCTTCTCTACTCATCTAAATAAATCCTGTCAATCTAAAATACAGGACCTCTCCAATAATATAAAAAATTTAGACCAGCAAATTGCATCGTCCCCCTCTCCCAGTTTACTTAATAAGCGCGTCGCTCTCCAGACTGAATTTGACCTTATTACAACTACAGAGGCAGAACGCCTTCTCATGCGCTCACGAGCCACATATTACGAACATGGTGACAAGGCAGGTCGGCTTTTGGCTCATCAGCTGCGTCGTCAAGCAGCTTCAAATATTATCCCCCAAATTAAGGATTCTACTGGAGTATTGCATACTGATCCCATAGCTATTAATTCAACTTTCTAAAAAAATTCTAAAACAAATTGGCCCCATTATTACATTCTGTATACGTTGAATCACTGCAATCTGGCTCTCTCCCCACTACTTTGCGTTAGGCTTCCATAAATGTATTACTTAAAAAAGATAAAGATCCAGATCTCTGCGCCTCTTATAGGCCTATTTCATTAATAAATGTGGATGCCAAAATACTAGCCAAAGCTCTAGCCCTTCGTTTGGAAAACGTCCTCCCAACCATTATCTCAGATGAACAAACTGGGTTTATAAAAGGACGCCAATTGTTTTACAATATTTGAACTCTCTTAAATGTTATATACTCCAACCCCTCCACTCTAATCCCGGAAGTAGTTATCTCTGCTGATTCGGAAAAGGCGTTCGACAGGGTGGAATTTAACTATTAGTTTGAGGTATTGGGTAGATTTGGACTAGGCGAAGTTTTCATTTCATGGATACGCCTTCTCTATACTTCACCGCAAGCCAGTATTCGCACCAATAGCACTCAATCTAGTTTCTTCTCATTGTCACGTGGTAATCGGCAGGGCTGTCAGCTGTCCGCACTTTTGTTCGCGATCGCAATCGAGCCATTATCAATATATCTGAGGTCCTCTCCGACATATAAGGGGATAACGAGGTCGGGAATAGAATTCAAACTGTCGCTTTACGCAGATGATTTATTGTTTGTTTCCCACCCAAGTACGTTGATTCCCCTTATTCTGGCTTTCCTTAAACGATTTGGCTCATTTTCGGGCTACAAGGTGAATGTCTCCAAGAGTGAATGCTATCCTATCAATCAGTTAGCTCTACAATTGACACAATCTGATATCTCCTTTAAAATGAGTCCTTCTGGCTTTAAATATCTGGGGATAAAGTAACTAGAACTATGTCCTCCATTTTTTCTGCCAAATTTTCCCCCTTAGTGTCTAATCTTAAATCTGACCTTCAGAGATGGGAAAGTCTACCCCTATCGTTAATTGGAAGAATTAACACGATTAAAATGAACATCCTCCCTAAGTTTCTATTTCTATTTCAATGTCTTCCCATCTTTCTGACAAAAAAGTTCTTTAAAAGTATTGATCAAACAATCTCTGGCTTCCTATGGAGTGGGAAAGCACCCAGGATCCGTAAAGCTGTACTTCAGAGGTGCAAGTTCAATGGAGGATTGTCGTTACCAAATTTTCAATTTTATTATTGGGCTGCACATATTCAGAAGGTTTCCTACTGGTATACATCAGCGAATCCGCTTTGGTGTAAGTTTGAATCAAAATCATGTACTTCATCTTCGCTGCCAGCCCTACTTACCGGCCCCTATTCCAACGAACCCCTCTGGATTTACACGAAACCCAATTGTTCGTTCCACTCTCAAAATTTGGTACCAATTCAGAAGTCACTTTAAATGTATCCTCCCATCCACCTCAAGTCCATTACTGAAGAATCACTTATTCAAACCGTCACACTCGGATTCAGGGTTTTCAGTCTGGCATGACAAGGGTCTCAAATCCTTCAAAAGTATGTATAGGAAGGATGTCTTCTGTAGTTTTGCTGATCTGTCGGCTAGGTTTGGTCTCCCCGCTTCCCATTTCTTCCGGTATCTCCAAGTCAGACATTGTGCTAGATCACTATTTTCACACTTTCCTCAACTTCCTCCAACCCAGATTTGGGAAGAATTCATCCACCTTGACCCATTCCAAAAATCGCAAATATCAAGGATATATAATGATCTACTGTCTTTGGATGATGCCCCCGATAATAGTCAGGGAGGCCTTCGAGGCTGAACTTGGGCTGACTTTCGATGACAGTTGGTGGGATGCTGCCTTAAGTACTTTCCACACAAGCTCAACTTGTGCACGTCTCACACTTATACAATCTAAAGTACTATTTAGAATTCATTACTCCAAAGCTAGACTATCGCAAATCTACCCTAATGTGACGGACAGTTGTGACAAATGTCATTATCCACCCTGTAACTTAACCCATATGTTTTATTCATGTCCGCTCCTGATTAACCTCTGGACAAATTATTTTGACACAATGTCCAAAATATTCACAATCCCTGTAACCATTTCTCCACATACTGCTATCTTTGGGATTCCAGAAGACTATGCCCGGTTCACTCCCAGACAATTAGAGATTTTGGCTTTCACCTCTTTAATAGTAAGACGCCATCTTCTTCTCCAGTGGAGAAGATACTAAACCACCCTCTAGTACCCAATGGCTGAGAGAAGTAATGTCCTTCGTAAAATTAGAAAGGATAAGATATTCTACCAGAGGTAATCTAACTACATTTCAAAAGAAATGGGATCCTTTCTTGACATTTTTTAACTCCATCTAATCCCCATGCACTTTCTGAATGACTGAGGCCCCCCCCCTCTACCTCCTTTCCTATATCTCTATTTCTATCTGGTCTTTGTTTTCATATTTTCTGTTCTCAAAAGCGATATTATGTGCCATGCTCTTCTTCTTATTGTTGTTATTTTAAATTGTTCCTTTTTTTCTTTCTTCTCTGATGTCTGTTTGTTATGTTTGTTAAAAAAAGAAAAAAAAAACATTTAAAGGGGTAGTTCACCCCCAAAATAACTTTTTTTCTATTGATTACTCACCCCATGGAGCCTTGAATTCATGGATATTTTTTTGTTTTTGTCGCATTCCTTCCTTTATTATTTGATTATAATAAATTTGTCCCCATTGATTCCGGTAGGAGACACAAATGCATTTGTGTCTCCTACCGGAATCAATGGGGACAAATTTATTAAAATCAAATTATTGGCTTAGGAATGTGACAAAAACTAAAAAGTATCTATGAATTCAAGGCTCCAGGTGGTGAGGAATCAATAGAAAAAAAGTTATTTTGGGGGTGAACTACCCCTTTAAGGAAGTAGGCAATACGAATGATCATATGCTGAAGATGGACAGTTTTCTTTTCATGTATGCTTAAAATAAGCTTGATATATGTGATCATACTGAAGTGAACTGATCTTGTACCTAACTTCCAATAAAAATATGAATGAAAAAAAAAATCACTTATCTATAGTTGCAGCCCTAAACTGAAGCTGGTTTTGATTTCCTAACTTGACTGTAACAACATGAAGGGAAATTGAGCCTAGATAACTGCATCTTTGATCTTCTGTGTGTGTGTGTGTGTGTGTGTGTGTGTGTGTGTGTGTGTGTGTGTGTGTGTGTGTGTGTGTGTGTGTGTGTGTGTGTGTGTGTGTGTGTGTGTGTGTGTGTGAGATAGGAATTCCACCAACAAGTTATGAACAACATCAATTACCACCAGGTATGTTTCTCTTCTGTTACTACCTGTCTATTGTTTATTATGATATTATTTTAACTTTTTTAATTTTTTTAATTTTTTAATTTGCTGAGTTTAATCATGCTGCTTTATCTACCAGTATTTAAATTGTTTCCAATAGAAACATTGCTGTCCTTCCAGCTTGACTTCCACTTCGTTTAATTCAGAATCCTAATATTATGATCACCTTCAATTATCTATCTGTTGATGCACCTTCTTGCGACCAGCTCAGATGTCAACAACACCTCTCTGCTGTCTTAAGTCCAACACACACAGGGTGCGCAGCGCATCACAGCGCAGCGCAGCGGTGTTGACGGGCGTGAAGTGCCGCCCATAACACCAACAGGACGCGGCAACGCCTCAGAATAGAACAGCGGCGTATCGTAGCGTCGGGCGAGGCGTGAACGCGCGCCTGCGCCCGTCTGACGCCGTCGGTGTGAGTAGGTTCATTGAAAATAATGAGGGCGGCTGTTTTGACGCGTGCCGTTCGCAGCCTGTGTGTGTTGGGCTTTATAGTGTTCAGCATCCTGAAAGCACTAGCCTAATATAATCTTCTCCATCCGCTGCTTGTTCAGCTTTACGGCTGCTGGAGGAAATGTAATATAAGTAACATTAATGTTATAATGAAGACGTTTGTCGGCCTACCTAACATAAAACTAGGGATGTCAATCAGTTGCAAAAATGTATGACCTAATCACATGAATTCCTGAGATGAATTACTTTTCCCCCCCACAATGACATTGAAAAACAAGGCTATTTATTAAAAGTACGACCAAAGAATTATGAAGAATCCACCCAAAAGAGTTAAAGCATATCTAGGTAATGATGGTTGTGGAAAGCCTGGTGACGTGAGGTCACCACACTATGGAGCTCAGTCAAACTGTATTGTCTAATTTAGTTTTAGACAACTTTAGGAAGCAAGCCTTAATAAGCAACTGCACTTTGGAAACAAACCTGCAACTTAACACAAAAACAAGCCCAAAGTAGCTTATAATAAGCAGACTTGGCAACACTAATTGGAAGTGATTAAATAAAGAAATTAATAAACAAACAAAATTTGAACTAGAACACTATATGATTTAAGCTGATAAATGGCATTTGTGGGGTTCTTGCTCCTGATTGGATTAAATTGGTATCCCAAACTGAAAAAGTATTTTCTTTTCGCCAAAGAGCTGGATAGATGGGGAGACCCCTGTTATTGAACAAACACTCTATACTAGCAATGATTACTGTCAGAATACAGAGCTTTAACAATTTAACAAAACATTTAATTTCTGAACAAAAACATATCACACCCTGTTTATCTTTGTAAAAGTGGATTAAAATATCATAGTACTTCAACAAATATGACTTCACTTGACAGTCAAACATTTTGGTGTTTAGGCCGCTAATGTTAGTCAACAGAACAGAATTTTTATTGGACCAGATAATGATGTGACTGATGTGTGATTAACCATTTTCAATATGTGTTCAACCAATTGTCTAAATGTGTCTAATTTTTTTATTTATATATATAGAAAAATAAAAAATATATCAATCTTAAAGTTCACAAGCTGTCATGACGTGGCGCGGTGTGAGCTTGTAGATTGGCTATTTTCGCTATTTGTCTTATGATGTATTATATAGGGCTACAACGTCAATAATATTGATAATCTGACAATAAATTGAATACTTCTACATAGCTCAGGGCTACAGCAGAAGACATGATCCTGTTTTAACTTTAGAATAATCAAGACCTCATTTTAGGACTACATTTACCATAACATGCACTTATTGTTATCCTCTGTTCTTTGATCATTTAGAAACTCCCGTTCCTGTGTGTCAACGGCAACTCAAGTCTATTCTGAAGAAGATGTTTCGGTGTATGTTGGAGTGGATCACAAAAGAAGGACAAAAACAACTTCTGAATGAGATCTACACAGAGCTCTACATCATAGAGGGAGGGAGTGGAGAGGTCAATATGGAACATGAGGTCAGACAGATTGAAACAACATCCAGGAAAACAGCCAGACAAGAACAAACTATCCATTTAAACAACATCCTTAAACCTGGACAAGAAAAGACATTCAGAACAGTGATGACAAGGGGAGTGGCTGGCATTGGTAAAACAGTCTTAACTCAGAAATACACACTGGACTGGGCAGAAGACAGAGCCAACCAGGATATTCACTTAATCTTTCCGTTCACTTTCCGTGAGCTGAATTTGATGATGAAGAAGAAAAAGAGCTACAGCTTGATTGAACTTATTCATGACTTTTTTGGTGTAACCCCCAGCGAAGAAGAAATCTGCCGTTTCCAAGGATCCCAAGTTGTGTTCATCATTGATGGTTTAGATGAGTGGCGGAATTCTCTACTCTTCGATAACAATGAGATCTGTACTGATGTCACAAAGCAAACCTCACTGGACGTGCTGCTAACAAACCTCATTAGTGGGAACCTGCTTCCTTCTGCTCACATCTGGATAACCACACGACCTGCAGCAGCCACTCTGATCCCTAAAGAGTATGTTGACAGGGTGACAGAGGTGAGAGGGTTCACTGACCCCCAGAAGGAGCAGTATTTCATGAAGAAGTTCAGTAATAAAAAGCAGGCCACTAAAATCTACTCACACATCAAGCAAAAACGAAGCCTCCACATAATGTGCCACATCCCAGTCTTCTGTTTGATCATTGCTGCAGTTGTCGAAGACATGTTGAAAACAGTGAAGAAACTGCCAAATACCCTGACCCAGATGTACATCCACTTCATGGAGTTTCAGACCAAACACAGGAATGACAAGTATACAGACTGGAATACAGAGAAGAACAGGGAGGCCATTCTGTCTCTGGGAAAACTGGCTTTTGAACAGCTGGAGAAAGGTAACCTGATCTTCTCTCTAGCAGACCTGAACGCTAGTGGCATTGATTTCAGACATGCAGCAGTGTACTCAGGAGTGTTCACAGAGATGTTTAGAGAGGTAAAGGGTGGGTGGCTCAAGGAAGAGGTGTTCTGCTTTGTCCATCTGAGCGTTCAGGAGTTTCTGGCTGCTCTTCATGTCTATGTCTCATTCATCAACACTGGTTCCAACCTTCTGTCAGAACCACAAACAACCTCCATGCCACCCAAACCTGACATAAAACACCTCTACCAGAGTGCTGTAGACAAGGCCTTACAGAGTTCTAATGGACACTGGGACCTGTTCCTCCGTTTCCTGCTGGGCCTCTCAGTGGAAACCAATCAGACTCTCTTAAAAACACTGTTGGGACAAGAGATCCAAGAGTACCTGAGTTCAGGAAGTCTCGAAGAAGAAGAAGAAGAAGATGAAGAAGAAGATGATGAAGAAGAAGAAGAGACAAGAAGTAGATCACAGACCAATAAGAAGACACTCAAGTACATCAAGAAGAAGATCAGTGAGAATCCCTCTCCAGAGAGGACCATCAATCTGTTCCACTGTCTGAATGAGATGAATGATCATTCTCTAGAGAGGGAGATCCAACGGTATCTGACCTCAGGAATGATCTCTGAAGAAAAACTCTCTCCTGGTCAGTTGTCAGCTCTGGTCTTCATATTGCTGTCAACAGAAAAGGTGCTGGATGTGTTTGACCTGAAGAAATACCAAGCTTCAGAGGAGGCTCTTCTGCGGCTGCTGCCAGTGATTAAAGCCTCCAATAAAGCTCTGTAGGTGAACTGATAACTGGATACATTTAATGTGTCATTTTTCTGTTTTTCTGAAAATACAAGAATTTAACCACTTAAGTCCTATAGCAAATAACAAATAGCAAAAATAGCATCTCTACAACCTGTTGCTTCATGATTTGTTGTGGGCTTGTAGATCGGCTACTTTTGCTATTTAAAAAAAATGACCATAATAGGGATGAAGGGTTAAATTGGTTTACATTTAAGCACTATGTTTCTTCAGGCTGAGTTGACCTCTTAGAGAGCTGAGGAGAAAATCCATTGAAATCAGTGGCACTTTTTGCAAACTAGGTCAGCTTATCCAAGAAAATTAGGAATCTTGCTCAAACATAGACAATATAAATGTTGATATAAAGAGTGTTGCATGTTGTTTTAAACGTTGTGCGCGGCCGCCATCGTGCCACGTCCTTATGATTTTCCATCATATTTAAGGTGTATAGACCTTGAGAATCTCTCTCCCATATGACCTTAATATGATGATGATTTTCAAGGTCTGGCCACCATCGTGCCACGCCAGGATTTACAAAAATAGCCGATCTATTTGGCTCACATCGTGTCACATTGTTGTTGTTGTGAGCTTGTAGTTCGACATTTGTTTTTGGAAAAGGTTGAAAGTGGTTTGTTACACATTGGCTGCAGAATTGGCGATAATGTTGTAAAAAATAGTTTTACATTTTGTGGTGCCACAGATCGAAAGCTCATTAATTTTTCCCATCGAGATTTTTGAAAATATTTACATACATTATTTGAAGCCTGGAACCAAGCCATTCAGGCTCCTGGTGAATCATGACCATAAACATTTGATTCTGTGTCAACAAATATCTGAATATTTAATTATATTATAAACTATATTTAATAAATTCACTTTTTTTTGCGGTTCTCAAATATGTTTTGACACATAATTAAATGTTTTATGGTCATGATTCATCAGGAGCCTGGATGGTTCCAGGCTTAAAATACTTTATATTCCCATTCCCATTATATTCACAGCTGTGACATTTCAGGCTTCCGCCCTTCCTCAGACTAAAGCCTACTGAATTTTCCTACTAAGTTCATTGAAATCCAGGCTTTCTGTTAATGACTTATTTTACTAGCAGATACAAACAAATGAACAGAATGGTAGGTAACTATAAATGAATGGGGGATTCAACTGATTATTACCCTCATTACCCTAAAAAAAATACCCTCTAAAAATGTATAAGAAATCATACAAATACCAACTGAAACGTTTTTAAAGTTACATTTACAGTTACATGTATGAAGGTTTTTGGTTTCACTAATACTAATAACTGGATATGTTTAATGTATAATGTGATGTTTCTTTAACAAACACAGAAAATACAAATAATGATGTAATCACTACTATTTCTTCAGGCTGAGTGGCTGTAACCTGTCAGAGCGATGCTGTGAGGAGTTATCATCAGTTCTCAGCTGCTCTGGTTTGAAAGAAATGGATCTAAGCAATAATGATCTGCACGATTCAGGCGTGAATCAGCTCTGTGTTGGACTGGGGAGTCCACAGTGTACACTGGAGACCCTCAGGTCAGTATTCATGAACCTGTTCAACAGATGACAATTCTGGAGTAATTACACATGGAGCGTATCCTAATGACTTTTCTTTTTTGGTCTGTGTGTGTGTGTGTTGGGGGGCACAGACAATGGCCGCGTTTCCCAAAGAGATTCGTAGAGATGCTGCGTAGAGATCCTGCGCAGGTACTACGACGGGTCTTACGTGTGTCCACACAGGCTGCGCAGTACCTTAGCAGGCACGTAGATTTCAGGTCATGCGTCGCCTACGCAGCTTGCGTAAGAGCCTCCTACACAGCTGGGACTCGGCGAAACCTACGCTCTACCCTCATTAGTAGCAGCTGGTTGTGCCCTACGTGCCATCTAAACTGGCTTCACGTCTCTGCTAAAATACATTCAGGCAACAGCATGCACGTATCCTACTCCTGGGAGAGGCGTAGCCCTGAGTGCTGTCCTACGCAGCAGTTTGTAACGAGCGCCCTGGGGCGCTCGTAACACCCATCGTAGCGAAATAGATCTATGAAAAGACCGACTACACACACACACACACACACACACACACGCACACACACATATAATTTACACACACATATATACACACACACACACACACACACACACACACACACACACACACACACACACACACACACACACACAGGGCGGGCGGCTGCGCTGCTTCTAGCCCTGGTTCAGTGCGTCAGTCCGAACCAGGGCTACGCTGCTTCGTCCTCTATGCATGAACCCGAAGTTTACAAATTGTACTCTCACGGATGATCCGATCGTCTGATAAAAATATTAAGCATATGCCAAGTTAACTAAAGGTATATAAATGATGCTGAGCTAAACATGTTTCCTTAATTTAGAAGTTTTATAGTTAAACGTTATGATGAAAGTCCCCAGTTCCTCTCACAAAGTGACAGCTGTTGCGCTCGCCATGTTTATGAATGGTTAAAAAATCTTTTGAAACTAGCAGATCTACAAGCTCACAACGCTTCACAAGCTTGTAGATCTGCTATTTTCAAAAGATTTTAATACATATTAAATTTGGGAAATGGGACATTCTGCATTCCTTTACTTTTGGTATTTTAAGTATATTTAATTTACTTGCATAATGGGGACACTTTAGTGTTTTATTTACCTTGCAGATGTCACCTCACCGCTGTAATTTAATTCATAAATATATTATTCAAAAGTTGTATTTGGAGTGGACTGCTTCAGGAAATCTGACAGTTGGCTCTGGTATTTTTATGATCCATTTCACTTTCGCAAAGGGTGTTTAAACTGCTGTGTAGCGTAGGACAGCACTACGTAGTTCATGTAGGCTTTACGTAGGCTTCGTCCAGGAGGTCTTTACGTGCATGCTGTCTCGCGAATGTAGTTTTAGCACACACGTAACGAGAACCTATGACGATGGTATCTCCTGAAGCCAGTTTAGATGGCACGTAAGGCACACACAGCTGCTACTAACGAAGATAGTGTGTGGCGGGGTTGCTACTGCGCAGGTGCGTGGAGGCTCTTACGCAGCTTCTAGGCTACGCACGAGCTCAAATTCGTTTGGGAAACCCGGCCAATAGCTATTGTATATAATATAACATAATGAAGCTCTTCTTGTGTGAAAAGCATATTCCAATTGGTCTTTCAAGCTGTCAAATACAAGGACACATAACCTTGTTGAGTTTCACAAGTTTGGACCATTGATTCATTGAACTAGAAAACAAAACGTTTGGCCCTTTCCTATGTGAAAGCCCCCCTGTACCACAGACACTACCAGGCCTCCTCCCAGCTGTCCCCATCAGCTCTGAGTGGCATTTGTATCGATCATGTATTTGTATTTGTACACATGTAGGCAGCAATGTAGTTTAAACTCTGAATTGCAAAAAGAAAAAGTTATTAGATAATGTGTTGTGTTGAGTGTTATTTAATAATGAAAACAAATTATGTGTACATGCATGCACACGTATCAAACATTGGTTTGAATGAATGAGTTATAGGCTAGGCAGAGCAGTATAAACAAAGTTGTGAGTTATTCTCTCCTCATATTCCACAATAAAAATGTTCAATGGTTGGGAAGGGAGTGGCGCAGGCTTAAAAATAAATGAGTCCAATATTTGAAAAATATTTGCCAACATGATAATAAATGACAAATGGTACACACATTTGGGACAACAGAGACCTTTTCTGGATCACTTGCAGAGTGATTTTATAAATGACAAACACTGACAGACAATCAAAACCATTAGAAGAACGTGGGATGCAATCAGTGTCACCCTCTGAATGACATCAGTGAGTTGTATTTGATAGCTGTCATTACATCAGGTATAGCCTACAACTAATTATGCCGGGTCCTTATTATTAATAATCAGTCAGATAATTATTTTTGGAGATCACAGCTTGCCTATCAAATTAAGTATTGCCAGGAGCCAAAATGTGGGGCAGGTAACATCATTCGATATATAACCAAATGTGGTGCAACAGGTCGTCTACTGGCCAAAATGTGGGGCAAAAAAAACAATAACAATGTAAACAGTACAACGTGTAAGTACATTAATGGTGCGGAAAGCAGCTAGTCCAATAGCCAGACCACACTGAGCAATATTTTGTTCAAAGTGTGGACCCAGGGTTCTAATGCAGATAGAAAATCAGGGACCTTGGTCAGAGTTAGATGAATGCAAAGTGTGTGTGTGTGTGTGTGTGTGTGTGTGTGTGTGTGTGTGTGTGTGTGTGTGTGTGTGTGTGTGTGTGTGTGTGTGTGTGTGTGTGTGTGTGTGTGTGTGTGTGTGTGTGTGTGTGTGTGTGTGTGTGTGTGTGTGTGTGTGTAGGTTGTCAGGCTGTCAGGTCACAGAGGAAGGTTGTGCTTATCTGGTCTCAGCTCTGAGATCCAACTCCCATCTCAAAGTGTTGGACTTAAACTACAATCACCTAGGAGACACTGATCAACTCTCTGCTCTACCACTGGAGACTCTCAGGTATGGAGAGACCTGCTGCCACTCAAATGTGTTCTAGTGGGTTTAGAGTATAGAAATCAGTGATGCTGTATAGTATCGTTTAATGGTGAAAATCATTATAAATCATCGTTTCATTACCAAATGATATGCAGGCCTCATATTGTCTCTCCTTCACCCCCAGTGTCAACCATGGAGGAGAGTGCAGACTGAAACCAGGTGTGAGGAAGTGTAAGTGTGCATTCTATTGTATTCATGAAATCAAAGCAGCACACATCCAGATATTTAGATGAACAGCTCATATACACAGCAGCATGTGACAGTCACTCACATCCTACTGTGAATTAAGACAATAATAATCACAACTATTATACGTTGCTATTAACCAAAATGATACAGAATCTTTCTCCCTGGGTTTTATTACAAATTACCAGCTTAGTATTGGGGTGAACCCTGCCTACCTGTGGTGTCCACATATGATTCTAGAATTATACACTGAGGTTGATATATTCATCAAACTACTGAGTACCTACTTTTCAAAGCTTTCAGCACTTCCTCTCTGAATGCAAACCCTCTGGCCTATAAGAGCACACAGAATAGAAGTACTTTAATTAATGGTAGCTTCTCTCTAATGAAACACATGTTGATGTGGGTTTAAATCAGGGGTGTCAAACTCATCTCAGGGCACAGGCGGCCAGATGGAGTGAAATAGATATGAAAAATGCAATCTGCTATATTGAATAGCAGAATAGTACAGTTTTTGGCTACTCTTCCCCCATCTGCTTATTAGGAAATGTAGTCAGTGGTGGAAAGTGAATTGACTCAAGTACTGTACTAAAGTACAATTTTGATGTACTTTATATTTCTACTCCACTACAGTACATCTCTTGCAAATATTTTACTTTTTTACTCCCCTACTAGTATTTGACAGTTTTAACAACTACTGTAGTTACTTTGTAGATTTAGGGACTGTTCGTTTTTTATTTAAGGGGGTTTGCTTTGTTTTTTTCCTTGTGGGTGCTCGGGTAATCCCGAGCATACATTGAAAAACTAACATCACTGCTACTGCTTAGATGAGGAGTTATTTTGTTGCATTGGAATTGCTGAGGTTTTAGACATTTTAGTTTGTTCAAGACAGTATATTATACAGTATATTTAAATTTAATATGTTATTTTATAGTTTTCTGCTGCACCACTAGGCTATACAGATATTAATTTAGTTTACTTGTTTTGAACCAATCCTGCTCTAATTTGACTTAAAAAGCCATATAAAAAATTACAGCAATTCATTGATGTGAAAAATAAGAAATGTACTATTACTTTTACTTTTACTTAAGTATTTTTAAAAGCATGTACTCTTGAATACTTAAGTAAATTTAAAAGCAAGTACTTTTTTACTCATGCCTGAGTAACATTTTGCCAAAATAATCATATTTGAACTGGGGACCCCCATTTTGTTTGACTCGGTTCCACAGATAAATATTGCGAAAATAGCAGATCTACAAGCTTGCGAGGCGTTGTGAGCTCTGTTGTGGTCCCGACCCACAGGTTGAGAACCACTGCCTACAAGCAAGTTACATGTCTATGTTGTTGACCACGTAATGTGATGTTACAGGCTGTACAGGCTTAGTGTTGTATACTCTGTCGCGCCTCATTGTTAATGCTGCCCAAAAGAACAGATCTGTAAGCTGTCGACACGCCATGACACGGTGCGTTGATAGCTTGTATGTCTGTTATTTGGGGTAGGTAGGCGATGCACATTACGCGTCATAGCAATGTATCTGGGTTTGAGAGGCTATGATTGATGTAAACTTACAGTAGCCTACTAGATTATAGCTGGCAGTTGTCACAATATTGTAGCGCTGTACGGGATTATTGCACAAAGGTGGATGATGAAAAAGTTGCACTTTGAGAACGGGGACAAACTTGGACATAACTGCGTCACTTCAGAGGAAACTAAATGAAGCTACAGTACTTCAGAGAGGTTTACACACCCCTGGAATCCATTAGAATGGTGGAAATGGAACGTAAACGATAACAGCCAACGTGAGTACTATCTTTCCTGAAACTGGCCAATTTATAGCCATATCTACCCGGGGGTCAAGAGACAGACAGCACAGCAGTGCGCACTAGATGTAGGGTAGGCTATACCCAAACACGTTGACATGTCAATCTTCCTTAATAAAAAATATGTAGACTAACTAGCAGCAGTAGCCTTGGTCAGGCTGTGTGTGAGCCTGTGCCTTCCGCAGTTGAGCTGCACTCTAAGATGCAAAGCAGCCTAAATGAATGTATCCTACTATTTTGATAAACATTCATTCTGTGCATTTCTCATTTCAGGTTGGGTTTGTGGACCATCATAACTGTATTTCAGCCTTAGGCTACATCGTATAAATAAATAAATTCAGAAATTAAGAAAAGAACCCCCTTTTTTTTAAGAGACTCGAGACTTGACTCAGACTCGTGGCTAAAGACTCGAGACTCAACTCGGACTCGACCCTCAAAGACTCGAGACTTGACTCGGACTCGAGGCCAAAGACTCGACTCGGACTCGAGCTAAGAGACTCGTGGGCATCTCTGACACACACACACACACACACACACACACACACACACACACACACACACACACACACACACACACACACACACACACACAAACACACTCTACAGTTTTTTTAACAATATAGTGACATTACCTGAATAAATGATCTGTAATCTGTAAGCTCACAATGCGTTGCATAGCGTTGTGAGTTTGTAGATCACCTACCGTGTGTGTGTGTGTGTTCATAAAACATAAAACATACATTCATAAAACACATATACAGACACATGCACAAAGTACTGAAATGTACTGCACACTGTACACGCATGCACGCACACACACAGTAAACGCATATACACAAGTATACACACACACACACACACACACACACACACACACACACACACACACACACACACACACACACACACACACACACACGGTGGAAGGCGGAAACCTTGCATGTCCAAAACCATTCCTTTTGTATTAGAATTAAAATAGCAGATCTACAAGCTCACGTGTTGCATTACAACGCGTTGTGAGCTTGTAGATCTGCTATTTGCGCTAAATCTGTGCATCATGTTGTACGATGAAGTAGGACATTAATTGAAAAACATAAAGAGTTGAAATATGGAGATACAAGGTTTCTTCCAGACAGTAACAATATAGACTACATCTAGATACTCATATTTTATAATGATTAATTATATTTCTATATTATGATGAAGTTATATTTGATTGTAAACTGATGCTGTATTGTATCATGATCTCCTCATCAGATGTGTGTAAACTCACACCGGATCCAAACACAGCACACAGAAACCTCTCTCTGTCTGAGAACAACAAGAAGGTGACACATGGAGAGAAGCAACCATATCCTGACCATCCAGACAGATTTGACTACTATCCACAGGTTCTGTGTGAAGAGAGTCTGCCTGACAGCTGTTACTGGGAGGTAGAGTGGAGTGGAGAGGTTTACATATCAGTGACATACAGAGGAATCAACAGGAGAGGAGAGCTTGATGACTGTGTGCTAGGATTCAATGACAAGTCCTGGAGTCTGGTATGTAATGATGATGACAACATGTATGCTGTCTGGTACAATAATAAGAGGACTGTCCTCCCTGTCCGTCCCTGTGGCTCCTACAGAGTAGCAGTGTATGTAGACTGGCCTGCTGGCACTTTGTCTTTCTACAAAGTGTTCTGTGACACACTGACAAACATTTACACCTTCCAGTCCACATTCACTGAACCACTCTATGCTGGGTTCAGGTGTGGGTGGAGGTCTGAAGGGAGGTCTGTTTCCTCAGTGTCTCTGTGTCAGATGTAAGAGGTTCAGTAACATCCTGTGTCCTGTAGGAACACACACTGATGCTGATATGATACTACACTATGTACACACATCATAAAACACACATATGTGCACACATACACACGCATGAAAATGTGCACGCCCGCACATAAACACAAACACACACAATCACGCTCACACATACAGTAAACACACAAACACATGCACACAAAACACACATTGTAAACCCTAGCTCACAAATACACACACACATCATCTCTGTCGGGTGGAAACCTTGTATGTCCAAAACTGTTACTTTTCAGAAAATGGGGAAAAAACAACCAAAGGATCCAATGTAGTTATTATTTAGTCACAAGCTGTTATGAATCCTTCTTATTGGTTCTATATTATAAAACCCACACAGACACACTTAACTACTTTCACTTTAATATAAATATTAATACTGTAGCTGATCTACAAACTCAGTGTGTTGTGTTGTTTGTTATTTTTGTGTGGAAGTAGAGCATTAATTTACATAAAAACATAACAAGTTGAAATATGGAGATACGACGTTTCAGCCCGACAATAACAATATACAGTGTGAAATGTAAATAAAGGCAGTGGTTATTGTCTTCAACAAATGTTCATCTTACTCACAAAGACACCAGGATGTGATGTTTATTGTTTTTATAATCTCACTTCAGTTGTATTGAGTCTCCACTCCAACTCCAAGTCATTATGTTGATTCCATGTCAGGTTTTCACTGCTCACTAGTGAGGCTAGTAGAGTAATAACAACATGTGACTCTTAACTAGTGGAATAATGATACAACATGGACAGCATAGTACACTATGTCTTATCTGAGCCTTTTTGCCTTTTCTAAAGTGGAAAATGTCTTTAAATCTTTTCGCTCCATTCCACTGATAATTTGCCAAATTGTGAGCATTTGTGAACTTGTTCATATTTAGACTTTGTAAATATGGTTCATATGGGCTTCAGAGTGTGAAGATTAACCCATGTTTTGTATTTGTATTTTTCTCAAACTGTAATAACCAACCAATGCATTGAGTTAATAGTACATTTATCATGTGACATTGTTGTTATGGTATGTTGCTTTTTAAACTTGTTTATTTTTTAAAATTCTATATGATTCTATATCTGATGTTCTTCATTTATGTATTAGTCTTGGTTTTTGAATGTCTTTTTCCTTGAAGTCTCAAGGACAGTAATAATAATAATTATAATAATACTTTTTATTTGTAATGCACATTTCATTCACAAGGAATCTCAGAGTGCCACATGGTAAAACACTATCAATCATATAAGGTTAAAAAAAGCAGGGTTTAAAAACAGCTGTGACTAAACAACAATTCAACACGAAAATGCCCTCAGAAACAAAAAAGTTTTCAGGCCTATTTTAAAAGAGTCCAGGGTCTGTGGTGCTCTCAGGTCAATAGGACGGCTGTTCCACAGGCGCGGCGCGGTCCCCCATAGTACGTAGATTTGTACCAGGGACATCGAGGAGGAATCTGCTTGTAGATCTGAGGGTGCGGGTGGATGTTTGTGGGGGCTTAATTAATTTCTGTAGGTAGGGAGGGGCATGTCCATTTATGCAGTTGTGGTTGATTAGTGGGACCTTGTAGTCGATCCTGGCTGAGACCAGGGGCGGACTGGCCATTTGGCGTACCGGGCATATGCCCGGTGGGCCGCTGGGCCACCCCAAATGTTAAAATTACGGTAATTTCCGGGTCGCGCGGCCCAATTATTAGTTACGTTAATGTCTGGGATGCTTTACAGCAGTGGTATTTTACATATGGTTGCTGGGTTCAGGCTGCACCCCCCCCCCCGTTGACAAAAAACAGGGAGCCAGTGCTGTGAAAATAGGATAGGTGTTATATGATCGTGCTTACGCACTCTCATTAGGATCCTGGCAGCGCTGTTTAATGTATTGAAGCTTCTGAATACTTTTTTCCAGGAATCCCAATGAAGAGTGCGTTACTGTAGTCCAGTCTTCCAGTCTAGATGAGACAAAGGCATGGACAAGCTTCTCTGCATCTGACAGGGCTAGAAGGGGGCGGAGTTTGGAGATGTTTTTGAGATGATCGAATGCAGTTCTGCACAGATGTTTTATATGGTCATTGAAAGTCAGGTGAGGATCGAATTTAACACCTAAATTTGTGACTGAGGAGGAGAAAGGGATGACCTGACCGTCGAAGGTGAGATGAGATATGGGGCATGACTGGACCTGGTGTGGTGTGCCAACAAGGAGAGCTTCCGTTTTGTTGCTGTTTAACTGAAGGAAGTTGTTGCTTGTCCATGCCTTTATCTCCTCCAGACAGGTAGTGAGACATGACATAGCTGTGGAGGGGGTGAGGGCAGTTTTAATGTACAGCTGTGTGTCATCAGCATAACAATTGAAAGACATTCCATGTCTGCTGACACTACCATGGGGTAACATGTAGATTATGAAGTTACAAAGATTTTCTTTGCCAGGACTATTTTCACTCAAGACAAATTGGTTATGTTCAGACAGGCAGCCCAAATATGATTTGATGCAGGAAATCTTTTGCTCATCAGGTTTGAACCACATTCATAGGTGGTTAAATAATTCATAATTAAAATTATTCAAATCCGAGTTCTAAAGAAGTGTTTAAGTCTGGAAGCTCTAACCTCTCAAATCTGACATCAAACTGTCATTTATGTCACTCACAACAAATAGAAATTCTTCCTTGCCTACAGAGCCTGTGTTCAAATGCAGATATCTGGTTGTAGAGATTAATATATTCCAAACACAAAAACAAAGCCACACAGACTCGGGAATAAAGAGCTCCCTGGAGAGGATTATAAGGCAAGAACACGTTAAAATGGTATCATGATTGCTTTGGTGTAGAAACGCCTCACTTCCAACACCACTGAAAATGGACCAAACACTCAACATGGCAGAATACTACTCAAAATGGTGGAATAGTTTCCATCATGACCAATACAGTTATTTCATACATAGAGCTCTTCCCTTCTGCCATACTTAAAACCACTTAAACCCTATAACCTATACTGAGTTGACCGGTGTCCCCCATGGGCTCTATACTAGGACCGCTAGTATTTCCCTCTACACCAAATCTATTTGCCAAAAATAAAACTACAAGGTCACAAAGTGTCACACTGCGACACGTCGTGAGCTTGAAGATCTGCTATTTTCATTGACTGTTTGCTGAAAAATTTGGACGCTAGGGTTTAAGTGTTTTTGAGGTGTAGAGGAACAACAACTTTGGTGTCAAATGATTCAGATCAAAGTGTCTGGGTGGTTGTGCCCCACCAGACAAAGACAAAGATAAAAGAAGGAAATCGCTGTCATTGAAAATTAAGCCAATCAACATGCCCACACACATGCTATGAATTATCAATAGATATAAAATAAGTACATAAACTAGAAACATTTGCTCCTCGGAGCACAGGTCTCCGCCAGGGCAGGTAGGTTATTGTGGGCCAGCAATGTTTCATGGCAATCGGACGCTGCGTTCATGATTTGACACATTTTGTTCAAAACGGGCCCCTCCTGCAAACTTTGGAAGCCAATCTTAGCCAATCAGGATGGAATATGAAAAATCGGAGAGATGCGTCTTAATCACCATAAAGACAATGTGTACCAATGTGTGTGATGGTTGGGCAAAATCTGTAGGAGAATTATTTAAAAATGTGTTTTGCAAAGATCGGCCTCTTGGTGGCGCTATAACAGGGCGATGTGAGAAATTTGCAGAGGTTTTTACTTGACCTCCAAGGAGTATACGTGCAAAGTTTCAAGCCAATCGGTCTAACGGTGCCAGACATTAGCTGCTCCCGGACGGACGGACGGACGGACGGACGGACGGACGGACGGACGGACAGAGGTGAAAACATAGTCTCTGCCATGCCTTTGGCCTGGCGGAGACAAAAACAATCATTATGAGTATAGTCTTGTTGTCATTAGTAGTGACACAGAGATACACACTGAATGAACTGGCCCTTAAAGGCCCTGACAGATTGTTGGAGAATCAAAGGTACAATAGATTAATGGTCAAGGCCATATATTTATAATTTCAGGATTGCAATATACAGTAATGTCTACCTGTGCCTCAAAGTAAGACAGGCACTCTAGCTACAGGTTGTACATATCAACTTACATAATTATCAAATGTCTTTAACAAATCACACAGGCTGCATTAATGTGAGCTTCCACTGCAGTGCTACAGTACAGTTAGTGGATTAGTGCAGTGGCTCATGAAATGAAATAACAGAAGGCTAAATGGATTTTTAACTGAAGTGGAAATAATATATTGAGTGGTAATATAGTGAACTGGCCCTGCCGTTCTACTGTATGACTTTGAAGGGAGAAAAAAAAAAAAAAAAGTAATCTGAGTTTTGGATTACATTTCCTGTGTTTCATGAAACAGGGAAAAAAAGTTCTTAAAATAAGTCAACACAGAGCTGGTCAGTACTGGTTTGAAACTGGATCTTGTTCACTCTGGATTTATTTTATATCTATCATTGCTCTTTTCCTCTCTCATTAACTCTCAATCCATTTAGCTTTGTTCCTCCTTATTCACCATCTTTCCTCTTCCTCTCTGTACCGCTCTCCTTCCATTCCCTCTCCTCTTCCTTTCTTCTCACCGTCAATGTCTTCATCTTCATCCCTCTTTCTTCTACTTAACTGTTTAGCCATACGTTCTGCATCTCTACTCCTTCCTTCATTACGCCTAGAGACTTGTAGTGTCAATTGCTGGGCTTTCAGGTTAAAATGACCAGGCTTTTTGGATCCCCTTTACGAACTATTCAGTCACTCAGTCCTCAACATAATGTGGATTATTAGGCAATAACACATGGCACGGCCGTTTAACCTAACAACCATTCTGCAGATGTTATGTTGTATAAACTCAGAGACGTTGCATGCAGAACCGATGAGGTCAGATATAAGGCAGTCTAAGCTAAGTAATGTTAACAACCCACCACAATATACCTCAATAAAATAAATTCATACTGTAAATTAGTATTGGATGTAGCTACAAACATTCTCTGTACACCCTTAATCATTTTCCCATTTGTCCGAAACAAATAAGGATATTATTTGGGCAAACAAAACATCTTTTAGACATCATCTCCTCCTCCTGTACTCGTTACGGGGCCAGGCTGCCAGCATGGCTCCGTTTTGATATTGGCATTATTACGGGGCCAGAGCTCAGCTCTGGACCTGTTTTATTATTCGCTTTATTTTAGTTCTTCTGCCACTTTTGGCAGTTCTGGCTGAACCGTGCTGTCGCTTTTTACGAAACTCGGCCATATGGTAGATGGTCATGAAAAACTATCAAGAAATAATTCTCACAATCTTTCGTCAAAAGGTGGCGCTATAGCACTCAATTGAAAATGCCAACTTTGAACAGGTACAACTCATGCCCTGTTTGACCTAAAGCCATGAAACTTCCATACACATATGTGTCTACTCATGATGAACAACTTTCACACTGACTTTTGACCTCTAACCTTTAGATCTCCCACCATTTTGAATTATATGAAAAACAGTTCGTTTTACTCAAATATCCTCCTGGGAATTTTGAGTAATCTGCACGAAACTTTTTACACATGAACTTTGGACCTATGCCGACAAAACGCAGCGGATTTTCCATAAGTCAAAAAATGAAGCTTTAATGAGCCAATGAATATTGCAGTTTTATGACAATTATTCATCTGCCCCTAACACATACATGCAGACTCACATTTCTTTGAAACTTTGCGGTAATGTTGAGGGTCATTCCAAATATCACTGAAACCAATCTTACTCCAATTGGTCAAAGGGGGGCGCTATAGCGATTTTTTAAAAATGCAAACTTTAAACAGGCAAAAGTCATGCCTTGTTTGGCCGACAGCCATTAAACCTGCTTACACATGTGCCTTGACTCATGAGGAACACATCTATCACGATGATCAGTAAGCTCCGCCCTTAGATTGTCCGCAATTTTGAGCAGTTTGAAAAACACAAGTTTTTGGCAGTTGTGGCTTAACCGTGCATACGCTTTTTATGAAACTCGGCCACATGGTAGATGGTCATGAAAAACTATCAAGAAATAATTCTCACACTCACACTCACACTCTCTAATCTATTCCGTCTCTCTCTCTCTCTCTCTCTCTCTCTCTCTCTAATCTATTCGCTCTCTCTCTCTCTCTCTCCATTCACTGGCCCCGTAGTATTGCTGCTTGCAGCTATATTTAAGGTTTCGAGGCCTATCAGCAGGGGTGCACATAATTTTTTAGGTCTAGTACTCAGAAGAGCACCTGGAGATGTGACTTGGTGCGCACAAAATAAATGGTCCCGTGCCGTTTTGTCAACGGGGGGGGGGGAATTCAGCACGGTGCCCACCGGACAGTTTTGTCAACGGGGGGGGGGTGCTGCACGAGAGAAAAGGACGCTCTGCTTTAAAATTCCGCCGATTTTCGCCGTTTCTTTTTCTCTCACGCCGTTTGGTGAAGCCCCCAAGGTTGGTGCCCTGTGCTGCGCTGTTTTTATCCGTCAGATTGGGACGTTCACGGTCATTTTTGCACCATTACGGTGCGTTTATCATCGGTGACGAGTGCCTCTAACAGCCGCTGCTGGCTGCGTGCACGCAGCGAGGCAATGCGAGCCGAGGCGATGCGAGACACTCACACAATCACGTGCAGCATGCGTCCTCTCCCTGTCTGTGAGTGTGGCTTCAGGAAGTAAATTCCTGGCCTCGATCTCCAGGCTTTTATTTTTTATTTTTGCTAAAAAATAAAAGCTTGGAAATTCCTGTCCCAGCTGTTGGTACGCAAAAGCGCCTCGCGTCGTCTGATGTGCCGCGCATTATTTATTTTGGGTGCGCATGCGCACCTGCGCACCAGTTATGTGCACCCCTGCCTATCAGGCTCGAAGCCTTTCTTGAGATTGTAGGCTTTCTTCTTCCGCCGTTTTTTCAGTTCTGGCCCAACCATGCATACGCTTTTTACGAAACTCAGCAATATGGTAGAGGGCTATGCCAAACGGCGAAGACCCGAAACTCAAAACCATCGGCCAAAGGGTGGCGCTGTAGCAATCAATTGAAAAATGCCAACTTTGAACAGGGACAACTCATGCCCTGTTTGACCTACAGCCATGAAACTTTGATACACACATGCGTCTCCTCAAGCCGAACAACTTTCACAGTCTGACTTTTGACCTCTGACCTTTTGATCTCCCACCATTTTGAATTATATGAAAAGCAGTTAAAATCAAACTCCTCCTGGGATTTTTTAGCAATCTGCACGAAACTGTCTACACATGTACTTTGGACCTATGCCGACAAAAATATGGTTTGGATTTTTTCTAAGTGAAAACATTAAGCTTTTATGAGCCAATTAATATTGCAGTTTAATGACAATTATTCATCTGCCCCTAACACGTTCATGCAGACTCACATTTGTTTGAAACTTTGCAATAATGTAGAGGGTCATTCCAAGTATCACTGAAACCAATCTTACTCCAATTGGTCAAAGGGGGGCGCTGTAGCAATTTTTTGAAAATGCAAACTTTAAACAGGCAAAAGTCATGCCTCGTTTGGCCGACAGCCGTGAAACTTGCTTACACATGTGCCTTGACTCATGAGGAACACATCTATCACTTTGACCAGTGAGCTCCGCCCTCCGATTTTACGCTATATTGAGCAGTTTGAAAAACATTTAAACCGAGGATTTCTGAGCAATTTGCGTGAAACTGTGTCAAATAAAAGTGTGAGGACCTTTTTCAAAGGTTCAGGTCTGTTGGTCCAATAGCTTGATCGCTTAATCATCTGCCTGGAAACCACAGGGTCGCCGGTTCAAATCCCATCTCATGTAGACTTCATTGTAATTGCATTGCACACAACATGACTGTATCAATGAATACACGTGCAATTGTTAAAGATAACGTGAAATGCTTATTTGAAAGTAGTTATTCTCAATGTATGATGTACTTCATTCGCCCTTTTGTTTTGTTTTGTTGGATTCTCCTTTCTCACTGTCTGAGGCTGTGGATTGAGTACTCATGTGTGTGAGCCTCATGTGCCGAAGGTCCCCGGTTCAAACCACTCATTACAGTTTACATTTAAATTGCATTGTACAAAACATGACCCTGTTAATTCAGACATGTGCAATTTTTAAACAATAACATGAAATGCTTTTTTGAGATTAGTTGTTTTTTATGTATGACATACTTTCTTGTGAAAATAGCCGATCTACAATCTCACCACTTTTCAGATAGCAACGCGTTGTGAGCTTGTAGATCGACTATTTTCACTAGTTTCCATTCCGAGGAGACAAAAAAAAAAACTTTATTGGTAAATGTTTTGTGAACCAGTGATCTACAGTAGTTAGCGAAACAGAGGCTTGGTTCATAACGGACGGAAAAACCTATAGATATCAACAGACACCATCAGGGAGGCCATATCTCTAGCTCAATGAGAAGAGAGGCAGCCTGTGAATCCATAGGTCGCTGGTTCGATCCCTGTCCCCAACAATGTGTTGAGGTGATCATCATTTGGAATTCCCCCTGTTCCCATGGATTGGATCCACCCCTCTCACTCATCACCAATCACACCTGTCACATGCACAGTACAATTTTGAGGTACTTTTACTTTACTACTCTACTCTACTACAATTACAGCAGATGACAGCTTTAGTTACTTGTTACTTTGCAGATGTAATTATTAATACAACACCTACAGTAACCACATACAGCCGATCTACAATGTGACGCGTTATGAGCTTGTATGTATATAATAAGCAACCCATGCTGTATGATAACTTACCACATATGAAATCCAATTCTGTCTATCCAATGGCTCAGTCAGTACTGCGGCAATAGCTGAGTGATTAGTGAGCCCGCCTAGGGAGCCAGAGGCCCTGGTTGCCCCAGGTACGATTCCAGGCCAGATGAAATGAAATTTGTCCCTGAGCAAGACTCTTAACCCCTAATTGCTCACAGGCCCTCATTGGAAACAAGACCGCAAGGACTTTCATGAACGGACCTGTTAAAGGAATTATCCTTACCCTTTACACTGTCTACCCGCAAGTCTATAGGTCCCTGGTTCAAACCCCAATTTAACCAGTCCAAATATAATTTACTGAACAAAAATCATGACTTTGTTAATTAATGCTTGTTCACTTCTTCTCTCTCTCTCGCTCTCTCTCTCTCTCTCTCACTGCCTCTCTTTCTCTCTCTCTCTCTCTCTCTCTCTTTGCCTCTCTCTCTCTCTCTCTCTCTCTAACTGCCTCTCCTCTCTCTCTCTCCTCTCTCTCTCTCTCTCTCTCTCTCTCTCTAACTGCCTCTCTTTCTCTCTCTCTCTCTCTAACTTCCTCTCTCTCTCTTCTCTCTCTCTCTCTCTCTCTCTCTCTCCTCTCTCTCTCTCTGCCTCTCTCTCTCTCTGCCTCTCTCTGCCTCTCCCCTCTCTCTCTCTAACTGCCTCTCTCTCTCTCTCTCCCCTCTCTCTCTAACTGCCTCTCTCTCTCTCTCTCTCTCTCTCTCTCCTCTCTCTCTCTCTCTCTCTCTCTCTCTCTCTCTCTCTCTCTCTCTCTCGCTCTCTTCGCTCTCTCTCTCTAACTGCCTCTCTCTCTCTCTCTCTCTCTCTCTCTCTCTCTCTCTCTCTCTCTCTCTCTCTCTCTCTCTCTCTCTCTCTCTCTCTGCCTCTCTCTCTCTCTGCCTCTCTCTGCCTCTCCCCTCCTCTCTCTCTAACTGCCTCTCTCTCTCTCTCTCCCTCTCTCTCTAACTGCCTCTCTCTCTCTCTCTCTCTCTCTCTCTCTCTCTCTCTCTCTCTGCCTCTCTCTCTCTCTCTCTCTGCCTCTCTCTCTCTCTCTCTCTCTCTCTCTCTCTCTCT
>NW_027660885.1:0-1000 GCF_963280865.1 Gymnoscopelus braueri
TTATCTTTTTGCATAATAGCCTACAAGCTAACAACGTGTTGCGGTGAGATGCGTCGTAAGCATGAATAGCCTAAGTATAAAATGGTATAAAAAATAAAGCGTTTTGTGTTAATGATCAACATCTATCAAAATCTATCAAAAGTAACTTGTTACTAAAGAGTATACATTCACGTCTGAGAAGTATTATTATTATATTAGTATCAAAAATAGAAACACTGCTAATGTGGACCTACCGAAATGGACAAGTAAAGTAAAAACGTGTAAAAAGTTACTTGAGTAAATGTACTTGGTCACTTTCCACCACTGGTCATTGGTTGACAGAATTCATCCTTTATGTTGATGTTCTATTAGCTCACAAAATACACACTTTTAATTCTGGTCTTTCTGGCAGCGTTCGCTCGCGTTGCATTTTCCATTCAACATGCAGGCGCATTCAGGAAACATCAACGATGTTTAGCAGAGTGAAATGGCACTTTTAGTGATCATTTAAGGTCCTTATTGGTGCCTGCTTGCCAGTGGTGGAAAGTAACTGTACACTCAAGTACAATTTACTTTTTTTCCATTTTCAATACTAATGTCTACTCTCCTAACTTATTTGAAAACTTTAGTTACAAGTTACTGTAGTATTATTATCATTATTATATTATTATTATTATTACTAGACCGGTACTGGCCGACTCAGGAATGAGCCTGCCTGGGAGTACGGTGGTCCCAGGTTTGATTCCAGCCCTCAGCAATAAAATAACGTTTTCCTAAACTAGCTAACAAAGCATGAATTCAATCAATCAATCAATCAATCAATCAATCAATCAATCAATCAATCAATCAAAGACTTTTACTTGTAACAGAGTATTTGACATTGTGGTATTGCTACTTTTACTTGAGTAAGTACTTCTTCCACCAGTGCAACGTTCTTTTCCATGTCCTCATAAATGGTTAATGTCCACCTTTCCAAACTATCAACCAGCGACTTTTTTGTTTTGTTTTTAAGAAACGAAGG
>NW_027660884.1:0-95000 GCF_963280865.1 Gymnoscopelus braueri
ACACACTTTTTACTTATTTTACTTATTTTTATTTTTCCTAAAGCTTAGTTACAGTGGTGGAAAAAGTACTCAGATGTTTTACTTAAGTAAAAGTATCAATACTGCAATGTAGGAGTACTCTTGTTACAAGTAAAAGTCCGGAATTCAAAATTTACTTGAGTAAAAGTACAAAAGTATTGGTATCAAAATGTACTTAAAGTATCAAAAGTAAAAGTACTAAAATGTTTGAAAACAGCAGATCTACAAGCTCACAATGCGACGCGTTGTGAGCTTGTAGATCTGCTGTTTTAAAATAGCCTATGTATAAAACAGGGCTGAAGTGGTTCATGTATGTTTCATATCATTAAAAAAAAAGTAACTAGTAACTAAAGTTTTCAAATAATTGTAGTGGAGTAAAAGTATAATATTTGCCTCTGAGATGTAGTGGAGTAGAAGTAAAAGTATTGGAAATTGGAAATACTCAAGTAAAGTACAAATACCTAAACATTGTACTCAAGTACAGTACTTAAGTAAATGTACTTAGTTACTTTACACCACTGCTTAGTTATACTTACTGCTCACCTGAAAATAGCCGATCTACAACCTCAGATGCTGCAGATGCCTTATAGATCTGTGATTTATAACGTGATCTTTCCCGGTGTTGCAGATGCATTACAGATCTGTTATTTTCAATGTTCAATAATGTTGTAGATGTGTTATAGATCTGGTATTTTATGTGTTTATAACATGATCTGTAACATGTAGATGTGTTATGGATCTGGTATTTTATGTGTTTATAACATGATCTCTAACATGTAGATGTTTTATAGATCTGGTATTTTATGTGTTCTAACATGATCTGTAACATGTAGATGTGTTATAGATCTGGTATTTTATGTGTTTATAACATGATCTGTAACATGTAGATGTTTTATAGATCTGATATTACTCAACAATTATTATAGGTCAGTGTTTCTCAACTTGTAGGTCGGGGCCCACTGGTGGGCCGTGAGGATATTACAAGTGGGCCCCAAATAATTGACAAAACATAAAGATTTTAACTCTCTCAGTGCCACGCCCCGACATATCCCGAGTTTTTCCCGAGTACCCTCAGTGCCAGCACGAGAAATCCCGAGTTTTTACTTTTGACTGTGGTCGCGTTATTCTGTTTATTTTTCATGATCACTTTCGCTTCCTGACTCCTTCAGACTCACCCGGAACTGGATGTAAAAAAAAAAAAATCATTTCCGGGTCACGTTGTTTTTCTCCGGTGATTTTCGTCCAGAATAGGGAAAGTCACGGTTTTTCACACGGTATAAAAAGCGAACGGAGAGGTCCACGTCTACTCTCTTTGGTCTGGGTGACGATCAGTCATCGTAGTCGTGTATCGCATCGTAATTTAGCGCGATCAACGATTGTCGAAAATGTCAACATCCGGTTCTGACCGGATATGACGTGAGCCTGTTTGGGAGGGGGCGAGTGAGCCAGCGAGATCATCAATGTGTCGATTTGTTGCTCTCTACTGGTAGAACTGTATTATGGGTTTAAAACCCCAATCAGATCATTTATTTGAATGAAAAATTACAAAATTACAAAATAAAAAAAAACGCAAATTCCTGGCAGTTTGGGAGTACTTTATGAAAATACTCTTGGCACTGAAAGAGTTAATAATAATATAAAATATAACATTAATAGTTAAAAAATAAAAGTTTTTATCTTTAAAACTTTGAAACATGATTTTTCACTGTTAGACTTTATAATAAATAAAATAAACTGTTTAGTGTTTATAAAACTAACTTTATGACTAATGAAATAACTAGTTTAGTTAAATGAAATAAAAACAATACTTTATGAAAAAAATGTAATGTGTTTACGAAACTAACTAAAACATAGAGAAAAGTTCCTTAGTTTTAGTCTTTGTAAAATATTTTAAGAAAAATAGCAGATCTACAAGCTCCACAGCACATTGCGATGTGACAATTTGTGAATGTATCTAACATATCTAAGTAAAAGTATAACATATTTAGTGATTACAACCAGGTAAAGACAACACTTATGCCACATCATGATATTATGATATTTTCCCAAATCCCTGATTTATTTCTTTGTTCCCGTGTTTCAGAGAAGTCCTTCCATCCAGTGTTTCTCCCATCGTGCTCACAGAACACACAACCAATGAATACAGGTATGTAAGTCTCACAGAACAACCAATGAATACAGGTATGTAAGTCTCACAGAACAACCAATGAATACAGGTATGTAAGTCTCACAGAACAACCAATGAATACAGAAAGTAAGTCCTCCTAAACAGCTTCCTATATACATGTAGAACCATCAGCTGACATGTTGTTTCTATTCAACCAACCACAATGAACTGGATGCAACATGTGTCAACATGACACCTCATGAGGTCAACAGAAGAGATCAATAACAATGTTTGTTTTGTGTCACAGGTTCAAGTTCCCCGGGGCGGGGTTGTTCCGGTGCAGTGAGACAGGGTTGGTGTTTGGAACGACGGGGGAAGGAGAAGTCCTCCTAAGGACTGTTCGGTGGGATAAAAGATGTCTCCAGACAACAAGAAGGACTCCTGCAGGTCCTCTGTTTGACATCCAGTGTCCTCAGGAGTCTGTCCGCCAGCTACACCTGCCTCACTGTGACGCCACACCTGGTGAGTCAGCTACACCTGCCTCGGGTTGTAAAACTATGTAGATGTAGAGAGTCATAACACACAGATAATGTAAAACTATGTAGATGTAGAGAGTCATAACACACAGATAATGTAAAACTATGTAGATGTAGAGTCATAACACACAGATAATGTAAAACTATGTAGATGTAGAGAGTAATAACACACAGATAATGTAAAACTATGTAGATGTAGAGTCATAACACACAGATAATGTAAAACTATGTAGATGTAGAGAGTCATAACACACAGATAATGTAAAACTATGTAGATGTAGAGTCATAACACACAGGTAATGTAAAACTATGTAGATGTAGAGAGTCATAACACACAGATAATGTAAAACTATGTAGAAGTAGAGTCATAACACACAGCTGATGTAAAACTATGTAGAAGTAGAGTCATAACACACAGATAATGTAAAACTATGTACTGTAGGCGAGCGCTCGGCACACAGAACACATGGAAGTTTTGTGTCTGCTTTTCACATCCTCCTCACAATAGAATGATAGGATTGACGTAAAATGTCTTTAAAATGTGCAAAACCTTTCACAGGTGATGACCTTTGTGTGGTCAACATCATGGACGAGGGGATACACATCTTACAACCTCTGAAAGTGACCCAGACTCACGTGGTTGTAAATGTGACCCACCTGTCTCTCTATGGGCTGACGTGGATCCTCAACTACTTACCTAAACTGAACCGTAACCCTGACCCTGAACCTAAACCTAACCCTGAACCTGAACCTAAATCAACCGTTGGCCAAGTTCTGCTGTTCCTTCGACCGCCAAGCGAGAGACTTGAGATGGATGTATTCCTGCTGCCGTGCAATGTGCCTCCCCAAGAGGTAAACTGTGTTATCCGTTAAGTAGCTAGCATCCCTTAAAGTTTGATTATCTTCATACGTTTTGTATTTCAACGTAACATGGATTTTGATTTAGAAGAGATAACCAGATGCTAGTCTGTAGGTGTGGGCACGTTGACAGACGATATCAGGCCAGAGTTCATAACTCAAGTACTAAAGAGACACTAAAATAGACTGTTCATCCACAGTGACAAAACAATGGTCTGCAGTTAGTCTAAAGCAGCCACTATGATGGAACCATGTGGTAAAGTGTGTGTCATTGTAGGTGAGAGTACAACATCAAGAGAAGGAACAGATCGTCACCCCGCCTACAAGTCGGCTCACAGCAGACAAATACTACAGTCTGCACTGTCCTCCACATAAAGTACAACCAAAGGTATCACACACTTCCCTTATGTTGGTCTAGTCTAGTCCTATGATCTAGTCCTATAGTCTAGTCCTATAGTCTAGTCCTATGATCTAGTCCTATGGTCTAGTCCTATAGTCTAGTCCTATAGTCTAGTCCTATGATCTAGTCCTATGGTCTAGTGTCTAGTCCTATGATCTAGTCCTATGGTCTAGTGTCTAGTCCTATAGTCTAGTCCTATAGTCTAGTCCTATAGTCTAGTCCTATAGTCTAGTCCTATAGTCTAGTCCTATGGTCTAGTCCTATAGTCTAGTCCTAGTCTAGTCCTATAGTCTAGTCCTATAGTCTAGTCCTATAGTCTAGTCCTATAGTCTAGTCCTATGGTCTAGTCCTATAGTCTAGTCCTATAGTCTAGTCCTATAGTCTAGTCCTATGGTCTAGTCCTATGGTCTAGTCCTATAGTCTAGTCCTATGGTCTAGTCCTATGGTCTAGTCCTATGGTCTAGTCCTATGGTCTAGTCCTATGGTCTAGTCCTATAGTCTAGTCCTATGGTCTATTCCTATGGTCTAGTCCTGTAGTCTAGTCCTGTAGTCTAGTCCTATGGTCTAGTCCTGTAGTCTAGTCCTGTAGTCTAGTCCTATAGTCTAGTCCTATAGTCTAGTCCTATAGTCTAGTCCTATAGTCTAGTCCTATAGTCTAGTCCTATGGTCTAGTCCTATGGTCTAGTCCTGTAGTCTAGTCCTGTAGTCTAGTCCTATAGTCTAGTCCTATAGTCTAGTCCTATAGTCTAGCCTTTTGTCTAGTCCTATGGTCTAGTCCTATGGTTTAATCCTATAGTCTATTCCTATGGTCTAGTCCTGTAGTCTAGTCCTGTAGTCTAGTCCTATAGTCTAGTCCTATAGTCTAGTCCTATGGTCTAGTGGCCATGAGATAACCTTGTCATCAGAGAGGTCATATATATGTCATGTACACACCTGCATGTGATGCTAATAGCTTCATTCACTGCATGTGATGCTAATGGCTTCATTCACTGCATGTGATGCTAATAGCTTCATTCACTGCATGTGATGCTAATAGCTTCATTCACTGCATGTGATGCTAATGGCTTCATTCACTGCATGTGATGCTAATGGCTTCATTCACTGCATGTGATGCTAATGGCTTCATTCACTGCATGTGATGCAAATGGCTTCATTCACTGCATGTGATGCAAATGGCTTCATTCACTGCATGTGATGCTAATGGCTTCATTCACTGCATGTGATGCAAATGGCTTCATTCACTGCATGTGATGCTAATGGCTTCATTCACTGCATGTGATGCAAATGGCTTCATTCACTGCATATGATGCTAATGGCTTCATTCACTGCATATGATTAAGCTCGTTTCCTGCAAATAGATTGAATTTTGACGGATGTCCGCTCAAAGTCATGTCTGCTTGGAGGCAGACTTACTTACATGGGACCAAAGCTTGTGTAATATGTCATTAGAATGCCTTATTCTTCATGCAAAATCAATTACTGTGCCAAACCTCAAATAAAATATGTATGCTCCCAACATTTGTCAACAACAATGGGGCGGCCATAGCTGAGTGGTTAGTGAGCCCGCCTAGGGAACCAGCTGGCCCTGGTTGCCCCAGGTTAGATTCCAGGCTATCCCAGCATATGTGCCGATGATATGAAATTTGTCCCTGAGCAAGACTCTTAACCCCAATTGCTCACAGGTTCTCATTGGAAACAAGACCGCAAGGACTTTCATGAACGACCTGTTAAAAGGAAAGGAATTATTAACACTTATAAACAATGAAAAACATGTCAAACGACCTATTGCTTGTAAAAAAAAAAAAAAAATCTCATAAAAGCATGAAATTTGGTACAAATGTCCCTTGGGTGATCTGAATGCATCTTAAGGGGTGACAAAAAAAAGTTTTAATAGTCTCTCAATGGAAAACACTCCTCCCCCACGGGCTGCACTGCTACAACATTCAAATCGAGCAGTTTGCCAATCTGGCATTTGGTCCAGAAGCCTGAAAGCTATGCAATCTCTACCATCTCCTGACAAATATGGATGGATTAAAGTCGCTCACAGGTTCTCATTGGAAACAAGACCGCAAGGACTTTCATGAACGACCTGTTAAAAGGAAAGGAATTATTAACACTTATAAACAATGAAAAACATGTCAAACGACCTATTGCTTGTATGCATATTATAGACATGATGCAAATACAACCGATTCTCAGTTGACACATTTAGAGCTGAATTATTAGTTCCCTCGGCGTGTTTTCTGTTACTGTAAGTGTGGCCACAGTTTTAACTATTGGGCTTTCATGACTCAATGTCAGGCTATTATAGTAGGGGGCACTAAGTAAAAAATCGTTACGCGGCGGATAAAAGCATGAAATTTGATACAGATGTCCCTTGGGTCATCCTAAAACATCTTAAACAGGAAGTGAGTTATGGACAAAATCCAAAATGGCCACCTAAACTGTTGAGCGTTGACTCAAAAGACACCAAAAGAATCTCCAAAAAGCATAAAATTTGGCACACATGTCCCTTGGGTCATCCTAAGACATCCTAGAAGGGGTGCCCAAAAAAATCTGAAACAGGAAGTGAGTTATTGACCTAATTGAAAATGGCAGCCTAGTGTTGTCGATTGACTCAAAAGACAACTAAAGAATCTCCAAAAAGCATAAAATGTGGCACACATATCCCTTGGGTCAGCCTAAGACATCCTAGAAGGGGTGCCCAAAAAAGTCTTCAACAGGAAGTGAGTTATTGACAAAATTGAAAATGGCTGCCTACAGTGTTGGCGATTGGCTCAAAAAGCCTATAGAATCTCCAAAAAGCATACAATTTGGCACATATGTCCCTTGGGTCATCCTAACACATCCTAGAAGGGATGCTCAAAATAATCTGAAACAGGAAGTGAGTTATTGACTAAATTGAAAATGGCCGCCTACAGTGTGAAAGATGATGCAAGGTTATGCAGTGCATAACCTGCCGTATTTTGTAGTCTACCTTCTGTTTTCATTTCTACATCATCTTATTTATTTTACTTTCTGCATTATTTTTTTATTTTACTCTTTGAATCTTCTTTATTTATCTAACTCTCTGCATATTCTTATTTTACTCTCTGCATCTTATTTATTTTGCACTCTACATCTTCTTGCTGGTTTTACACTCTATCTTCTCATGTATTTTCTTCTTGATCATTACTGTTTTTTGTGATTAGTGTTTAGTAACTACATGTATTCATGTGTGCCATTTCGCAATTACCAGCACATTGGCATAATGCTCTGCAAGGTAACCCAGCATCCCGGCATCTACACTTTCTCGAACAGAGGGGCTCAGCTTTGCAGCCACACTTGAGTTCTCTACAAACTTAAGCAGCCTCTGGCAAGAGTGTCCATAAAGGTGTCCACGAATCAGCGACTTTAATCCATCCATATTTGTCAGGAGATGGTAGAGATTGCATAGCTTTCAGGCTTCTGGACCAAATGCCAGATTGGCAAACTGCTCGATTTGAATGTTGTAGCAGTGCAGCCCGTGGGGGAGGAGTGTTTTCCATTGAGAGACTATTAAAACTTTTTTTTGTCACCCCTTAAGATGCATTCAGATCACCCAAGGGACATTTGTACCAAATTTCATGCTTTTATGAGATTATTTTGTATGAGTGTCTTTTGCATCATCTGTCAACACTGTACACGGCCATTTTCAATTTAGCCAACAACTCACTTCCTGTTTCAGATCATTTCAGGCACCCCTTCTAGGATGTCTTAGGATGACCCAAGGGACATGTATGCCAAATTGTATGCTTTTACGAGATTCTTTAGTTGTCTGTTGAGTCAATCGACAACACTGTAGGCGGTCATTTAAAAATGTCGTCAATAACTCACTTCCTGTTTCAGATTCCTTTGGGCACCCCTTCTAGGATGTCTTAGGATGACCCAAGGGACATGTGTGCCAAATGTTATGCTTTTTGGAGATTATTTTGGTGTCTTTTGAGTCAACGGTCAACAGTTTAGGTGGCCATTTTGAATTTTGTCCATAACTCACTTCCTGTTTAAGATTTTTTTGGGCACCCCTTCTAGGATGTTTTAGGATGACCCAAGGGACATCTGTATCAAATGTCATGCTTTTATCCGCCGCGTAACGATTTGGCCATTTTTTGTTGTTAGTGCCCCCTACTATTAATGTATAATATTGACCACATCACATGAACACAGTCTTAACATCTGATGAGGATACAGTATGGATGAAATCTAGCTGTGTGTCCATTACTATATTTACAATTCCCATTGAGGACAGTGGAGGATTCATTCAAATCCAGTTCAATAGTAATCCATGTATGTGTGTCTTCAGGCTGGGCTTTATCATCTGGAGTTTGACAAGAATTACCAGCCAACGTTTGAGGTGTTCATGGATGTGAAGACAGAATACGTCTCAATGGAGCTACGAGGACCTGAGGATGAGCTGGTGTGGGAGCGTCAAGAGCTGAGTGTTAAAGGTACAGTTACTAGTGTTGTAAGGTACAGTTACTAGTGTTAAAGGTACAGTTACTAGTGTGGGAGCGTCAAGCCCTCAGAGTTAAAGGGACAGTTATGTTTCTTAAGCTAAGCACATTTGGATCATACCTGTAATATGTTTTGCACCCTGTCTGTCTGTCTGTCCGTCCATCCGTCCGTGTGTGTGTGTGTGTGTGTGTGTGTGAACAGCTAATCTCCGGCACCGGCGGCCAGATCGCAGCGAAACTGTGCACACACACTCCCTGGATGCCAGAGCAGAACTGTTGCGCCAAATTATTCAGATCGCCAGATCGTTATAGCGCCACCAGGAAAAACACAAATACTCAAACAGATTTTGTCCAAACATCTCACAACTCAGTACACATTATCTCTGGTTTAGTCATTAAACCAAACAAATCTGTCCGATTTTCCATATTCTATCCTGATTGGCTAACATTGTCTTCCAAAGTTTGTAGGAGTGCTCCGTTTTGAACAAAATGCCTAAAATCATCAACACAGCATGCGATTTCCGTGAAATTTTGCACACACATGCAAGCCGAGGAAGAAATGCCACCCTACATTTTTCAAATCAGCCTTATGGTGGTGCTGTAACATGCCGATTTGTGCTTTTACCTATATCTGGACGGTCAGTGTTTACTGAACAGCACACAGTGATCAGTTAGGGTTCAGTGTTTACTGAACAGCACACAGGGATCAGTTAGGGTTCAGTGTTTACTGAACAGCACACGGGGATCAGTTAGGGTTCAGTGTTTACTGAACAGCACACAGGGATCAGTTAGGGTTCAGTGTTTACTGAACAGCACACGGGGATCAGTTAGGGTTCAGTGTTTAACGCAGCATGAAAACTAATAAACGTCACCTTTTAAATGGATGGCTGTATAAGTGAACTTGAAAAAGTGCTCCTCGGAGCACAGGTCTCCGCCAGGTCAGGTAGGTTATCGTTATTGCAATGTTTGGAATTCGCCAATCAGGATGGAATATAAAAAATGGGACGGAACCATCTTGATCACTTGACTATAGAGATAACGTGTACTGATTTGCATGATGTTTGGAGAAAATGTGTAATCGGCCTCCTGGTGGCGCTATAATAGGGCAATGTTAAAAGGGTGGCGTTTGTTCTTCAACGTAGTGTGAATGTGCGTGCAAAGTTCCACCGCAATCGGATGCTGCGTTCATGATTTGCGACATTTTGTTGAAAACGGGCCAGTCCTGCAAACTTTAGATGTCAATGTTATCCAATCAGGATGGAAGATGAAAAATCAAAAAGATCCATCTTGATCACATGACTATAGAGATCATGTGTACCGATTTGCGTGATGTTTGGATAAAATCTGTAGGAGTAATATCAAAAAATGGGTTTTGAACAAATTGGCCTCCTGGTGGCGCTATAACAGGGCCATGTAAAAATGGGGGCAGAGGTTTTGAATTGGCATCCAGGGAGTGTGTGTGCACAGTTTCCCAGCGACCGGGCAAACGGTGCCGGAGATTAGCTGTTCACAGACAGATGGACACACGGACGGACGGACGGACACACGGACGGACGGACGGACGGACGGACGGACAGGGGGTAAAACATACTCTGTCGCCATGCCTTTCGGCCTGGCGGAGACAATTATGTATTCATTACGTAACTGCTTTGGGTCATATCTAGCAGCTGGCCATACCGTTACATTTCAAGGTCTAATGGACAGATTGGCCTGAAACTGCTTCTGAGGAGGAGAGATCTGGTTTGTTTTGAGACAATGTGGCAACATACACAATGCTGCTTTAAGAGGTCTTAAAACATGTCTGTTATTTTAAACGTCTCATGATCCTCTGTTGTTCAGCCTGTCTGTCTGTCTGTCTGTCTGTCTGTCTGTCTGTCTGTGCCAGTTTAAATTGTAATTGACAACAAGACATGACTTTCCCTCCAGGTCATTTAAGCTCCGGGTCCATTCAGCCAAACGTGTCCACAGTCACGGTGACATCACAGGAGGAAGCGGAGACGTTGCGGTCTGTGCGGAAAGAGTTCATCAAACGAGTGTCTGAGCCGGTGATCAAAGGTCTGCTGGACACACTGTTGGATGAGGATGTTCTGAACGATGGGGAGATGGAGTCCATCACAGCAGAGACATGCAGAAAAGATAAAGCACGGCAACTAATGGACATGGTGAGAAAGAAAGGGAACGAAGCATCTCTGAAGATGATCACTGCTCTTCATGAAGAGGATCCCACCCTTCACCATGAACTGGGTTTGGACAAACCTTGATTTGATGGATAGAATAGACTAGTCTCCACTCCACTTAGAATAGTGACGGATCTGACAGCAAAACCATTCGGTTGTGATTGGATTTCACTTCCCCCTAAGTTGTGGGGCACCAATCAGGGCCCAGTATGCAAAAATGGGGCGGGTTTATCACCAGAGGCATTTTTTTAAATCAGCCCCTTGTAAATACAGGCTCCAAACAGAGACTCCAGACTAATATCTACTCAGTGATATTAGTCAGGCCATGCCAGGCTAGTCTGGCCCAGGCCATGCCAATCTAGTCTGGCCCAGGCCATGCCAGGCTAGTCTGGCCCAGGCCATGCCAGGCTAGTCTGGCCCAGGGACACACATTGACACATAGCTGGCCTGGCCTGGCCTGGAATGGAACCTGGGACAATCAGGGTCTCTGTCTCCACAGGCCGGCTCACTAAGCACTCCACTATGGCCGCCTCCCACTTATAGGATCTTAATGTTTTCTGATGATAGAAATGATCTGATCAGCAGGATCTGTTTGTCAGGAAGTTTTACATTCACATCTATCCTGTGTTTTGGCATATTGTGAACCCTTTTGCTATTTTTAATCTTTCACTGATTTTGATTAACTGTATATATGGTGATTCACCATTTTAAATCTCTCTCCTCGATGTTGGTTGAAGTTGCCTGGATTCAGGATTCTCTGTTCTAAAAGTATCAAGTTTGTATTTGCCAGTAGTTTAACATTCAGGGAACTGTACACAAAGCGGTGTGTAGTCAAAGCCAATCAGGGAACTGTACACAAAGCGGTGTGTAGTCAAAGCCAATCAGGGAACTGTACACAAAGCGGTGTGTAGTCAAAGCCAATCAGGGAACTGTACACAAAGCGGTGTGTAGTCAAAGCCAATCAGGGAACTGTACACAAAGCGGTGTGTAGTCAAAGCCATTCAGGGAACTGTACACAAAGCGGTGTGTAGTCAAAGCCAATCAGGGAACTGTACACAAAGCGGTGTGTAGTCAAAGCCATTCAGGGAACTGTACACAAAGCGGTGTGTAGTCAAAGCCAATCAGGGAACTGTACACAAAGCGGTGTGTAGTCAAAGCCATTCAGGGAACTGTACACAAAGCGGTGTGTAGTCAAAGCCAATCAGGGAACTGTACACAAAGCGGTGTGTAGTCAAAGCCATTCAGGGAACTGTACACAAAGCGGTGTGTAGTCAAAGCCAATCAGGGAACTGTACACAAAGCGGTGTGTAGTCAAAGCCAATCAGGGAACTGTACACAAAGCGGTGTGTAGTCAAAGCGCATCATCAGGGACAAGCACCACCAAGTCACAAACTGTTCAAACCCCTACAGCGACCACGACCGGGCAAGGGCCCTACCGCAGCATCAAGAGCAGCAGCACCAGGTTCTGGAACAGTTTTAATCTGTCTGTCAGACTGAATGACGCATGAGCCTGCTGAACAGCCTATCAGTGTTCAGCAGCCTGATGACAGGCTGTACTGTCAGGCTGGTCTCTGACCTTTGCTCTTCCTTAAACACACCTGTGGATTATACCAGAACAAATGACTCCATAAGTATATCATATATTATATCATATATTATATATTATAGTATAGTATATCATGCACAGTATACATTGCTGCTACGCTCACGCACCTTTTTCATATCTTATCTCAGGTACCAGTGTAAATATGTAGATAACTTGTTTGGTTTTGTGTTCTCTTGTTTGATCTCCCTTCCCATCCCCCCCCTCCCCTCTTCCTCCTCCTCTTCTTTCTATGTAAATAACGTTACGATGGGAACGATGTACGTAAACAAATTTCACCCACTTTTTACTTTGTAAACGTGTGATCTGACAATAAACCTGATTCTGATTCCACACGCTTGATACTAAACCTTTTAGCCATGTTATCATCAACATATTTTAATGCAGATTTTGAAGTATCAGATTAGGAAATGCAACACAACTTGTGAAATGGAAAGGGCTCAATTTGAACAGAAAACAGGAAACAAAAGAAATAATCAGATTTCATTGTTTACGCTCAATTGAGATTATTATATTATGAGCAAACAATTTTGATAGACTTTGTGCCTTGTGATTTTCATTATTCTTTGTTTATATTGATTGTATTATTGCTTCAATGTTGTATATGGTTTTAATGTGTTTTGTATATAAGTGTATTGAGACATGTGTGTGACTTTGCAGTTTTAATAAAAATTGTATTTAATTGATTTTCTTTCCTTTTTCAAAAAAGAGAGATGCCTTACATGATTAATTAGATTCACACATTGATGTACTTCATTTAGTAAGACATGAGATCAACTACATGGAAGTACAAATTCACAATACAAGGTCTACTAAACTGGAAGACTCATTAAGCACTGAGCTTGTTTAAAATGAGAACCCCATGCACACAAATCATGATGACATATAAGAGACAGACATATATAAACACTACTATACAGAACGTCATACAATCAGCTTACAGGTTACTGGTATGAAGAGTGAAAAATATGTACATGAGAATATATCTTTTTTTAAGTGGATCATGCAGGATTATTATTCATGTAGTGTAAAAGTATGTGAGTGTGGCACTCAAAACATTTCCCCAAGGTTGGCAGCTCTGTTAGACTGATGCTAGGTTCTTGGTTTCCATGTGATGTTAGTTTACTGAGACACTACACTGTCTCTCTGTATTCTATGATCCTATAGTTTACTGAGACACTACACTGTCTCTCTGTATTCTATGATCCTATAGTTTACTGAGACACTACACTGTCTCTATGTATTCTATGATCCTATAGTTTACTGAGACACTACACTGTCTCTGTATTCTATGATCCTATAGTTTACTGAGACACTACACTGTCTCTGTATTCTATGATCCTATAGTTTACTGAGACACTACACTGTCTCTATGTATTCTATGATCCTATAGTTTACTGAGACACTACACTGTCTCTGTATTCTATGATCCTATAGTTTACTGATCCTATAGTTTACTGAGACACTACACTGTCTATCTGTATTCTATGATCCTATAGTTTACTGAGACACTACACTGTCTATCTGTATTCTATGATCCTATAGTTTACTGAGACACTACACTGTCTCTGTATTCTATGATCCTATAGTTTACTGATCCTATAGTTTACTGAGACACTACACTGTCTGTCTGTATTCTATGATCCTATAGTTTACTGAGACACTACACTGTCTCTGTATTCTATGATCCTATAGTTTACTGAGACACTACACTGTCTGTCTGTATTCTATGATCCTATAGTTTACTGAGACACTACACTGTCTCTGTATTCTATGATCCTATAGTTTACTGAGACACTACACTGTCTCTGTATTCTATGATCCTATAGTTTACTGAGACACTACACTGTCTCTGTATTCTATGATCCTATAGTTTACTGAGACACTACACTGTCTCTCTGTATTCTATGATCCTATAGTTTACTGAGACACTACACTGTCTCTGTATTCTATGATCCTATAGTTTACTGAGACACTACACTGTCTCTGTATTCTATGATCCTATAGTTTACTGAGACACTACACTGTCTCTCTGTATTCTATGATCCTATAGTTTACTGAGACACTACACTGTCTCTGTATTCTATGATCCTATAGTTTACTGAGACACTACACTGTCTCTATGTATTCTATGATCCTATAGTTTACTGAGACACTACACTGTCTCTGTATTCTATGATCCTATAGTTTACTGAGACACTACACTGTCTCTATGTATTCTATGATCCTATAGTTTACTGAGACACTACACTGTCTCTGTATTCTATGATCCTATAGTTTACTGATCCTTTAGTTTACTGAGACACTACACTGTCTATCTGTATTCTATGATCCTATAGTTTACTGAGACACTACACTGTCTATCTGTATTCTATGATCCTATAGTTTACTGAGACACTACACTGTCTCTGTATTCTATGATCCTATAGTTTACTGAGACACTACACTGTCTGTCTGTATTCTATGATCCTATAGTTTACTGAGACACTACACTGTCTCTGTATTCTATGATCCTATAGTTTACTGAGACACTACACTGTCTCTGTATTCTATGATCCTATAGTTTACTGAGACACTACACTGTCTCTCTGTATTCTATGATCCTATAGTTTACTGAGACACTACACTGTCTCTGTATTCTATGATCCTATAGTTTACTGAGACACTACACTGTCTCTGTATTCTATGATCCTATAGTTTACTGAGACACTACACTGTCTCTCTGTATTCTATGATCCTATAGTTTACTGAGACACTACACTGTCTCTGTATTCTATGATCCTATAGTTTACTGAGACACTACACTCTCTCTGTATTCTATGATCCTATAGTTTACTGAGACACTACACTGTCTCTGTATTCTATGATCCTATAGTTTACTGAGACACTACACTGTCTCTGTATTCTATGATCCTATAGTTTACTGAGACACTACACTGTCTCTGTATTCTATGATCCTATAGTTTACTGAGACACTACACTGTCTCTGTATTCTATGATCCTATAGTTTACTGAGACACTACACTGTCTCTCTGTATTCTATGATCCTATAGTTTACTGAGACACTACACTGTCTCTGTATTCTATGATCCTATAGTTTACTGAGACACTACACTGTCTCTGTATTCTATGATCCTATAGTTTACTGAGACACTGCACTGTCTCTGTATTCTATGATCCTATAGTTTACTGAGACACTACACTGTCTCTGTATTCTATGATCCTATAGTTTACTGAGACACTACACTGTCTCTGTATTCTATGATCCTATAGTTTACTGAGACACTACACTGTCTCTGTATTCTATGATCCTATAGTTTACTGAGACACTACACTGTCTCTGTATTCTATGATCCTATAGTTTACTGAGACACTACACTGTCTCTGTATTCTATGATCCTATAGTTTACTGAGACACTACACTGTCTCTGTATTCTATGATCCTATAGTTTACTGAGACACTACACTGTCTCTGTATTCTATGATCCTATAGTTTACTGAGACACTACACTGTCTCTGTATTCTATGATCCTATAGTTTACTGAGACACTACACTGTCTCTGTATTCTATGTATGTATTTACCTTGTTTATTGTTAGTTATACTATATTATATTGTTAATTGTTATTATATATATATATTCTATGTATGTGTTTATCTTGTTTACTGTAAGTAACTCTGGATTAAGAGCTTCTGATAAATGCCTAAATTGTAAATAGAAAATAGCCAAAGTATAAATAAGTGAATAATAAGTAGTAGACTAAGCTGAAGTGGTTAATGTAAATGTTTTTTATTAATAATATAAATCTACAAAGTAATTAGTAACTACAATTTTCAAATAATTGTAGTGGAGTAAAAAGTACAATGTTTGCCTCTTGAGGTGTAGTGGAGTAGAAGTAAAAGTATTGAGAAATTGTAAATACCTGCAAAAAATACTTTTTGCAGGTGAGGAAACTCAAGTTGTAAAGCATCCTGCTGCCCTCTGCTGGCTGTTTGTTTGAACTGCAGTGTGCATAGTCAGTGTTACTTTTGATAGTTTATTTATCATTCATCAGGCTTTTGAATAAAATCCACTTTAGTTTGAGTCTTTTGAATAACATTACATTATAGTTTTATCATACAGTATTTTAGTCATCTGAAATGTTAGAGTTTTTGTCTCGTTTTAGTAGATTTTTTACTAAATATGATATTTTAGTCACTAAAATGTATTTTGGCCGTGATGGCATTGTAACACCTGATTTATACATGCATACCGTAAAATAGCAGATCTACAAGCTCACAATGCGTCGTGCACAATCAATTTTATAAAGGTCTCAGTCGTTCATAAATAGTGATTATTTATAAGCTGGTCCAATCTGCCGCTAGAATTGCAGGAGAGAAAACGACAACATTTCCTAAAATTTAGCAGTGTAAAGTAACTAAGTACATTTACTCAAGTATTGTACTTAAGTACAATTTTGAGTATATTTTTTTACTTTACTGGAGTAGGCCTATCTCCAATGTTCAGTACTTTTACTTCTACTCCACTACATCTCAGAGGCAAATATTGTTTACATTGTTAAGTATAATAATCATTATGTTCATCTTTTATTCTAACTCGTAGAGACTAGTGAGAATAAACTAATTGATTGGCATCATGTGGGGAACAAAAACAAAGTGACACCAACCGGAACCAACCACCGGAACCAGTTGTTGTTGTTGTTTTTCTCCTTTTTTCTAAACCTGGTCACACGGCTCTGTTTAGAACGAACACCAGCCCTGAAACATGGAGCAACTTGTTCCTGGTTTTGTTACTTTCTCCATTTACAGCCCGTATATCTACATAAACGTGCACATTTCTAATATAAAGTGCTTTCCTCATGGTCAGAGATGTAACAAGTTGAAACGCATGGATCTAAGTACCCGTATCTTCAGTATTGTTCAATTAAAAGCATTTTAATCCGATTGGCAGCCATTTTCTCATAGAGTTACAATGTATCAGAGTGCAATACACCTCTTAACCGATAGGATCGCGTAATTGAAAGCAGATGGAGAACATTCTAAGAAAATGGCCACCGATTGTATTAAAAAGCTTTTTATTGAACAATACAGTAGATTCAGGTACTTAAACCCAGGCGTTTTAACTTGTAACATCCATGACCATGAGGTCAGTACTTTATATTGTAAATATGAATGTTTATATAGATATACGGGTTGTAAATGTAGAAAGTAACAAAACCAGGAACAAGTTCCTCCATGATGCTTGTGACAGAGGAGCGTCATGTGAACCATGTTCAACAAACACCAGACCTTCCTCCTGATAGAAATATTGTATATATATTATATATTATATATTATATATTATATATTATATATTATACTATATATTATATATATTATATATATTATATAATATTATATAATATATTATATATTATATATTATATATTATATATTATATATTATATATTATATATTATATATATTATATATTATATAATATATATAATATATATAATATAATTATATTATATATTATATATATTATATTATATATTATATAGTATATATTATATATATAATATTATATATTATATATTATATATTATATATTATATATTATATATTATATATTATATACTATATATTATATTATATATTATATATTATATATTATATATTATATATTATATATTATATAATAAATATGTATTGGTGTAAAGTCTGGTGACGTAGCTGAGCTCCAAGCTGCTGAATTCTCCTTCCCAACCATAGAGTTAATAATAGAGAGGGCACGCGGCGTAGCAATGCTCTGCTCCGCCACCAGGTGGCGACTGTCAATAACGGATCATTTATTGCTTATGCGTGAAAGACGTTGATGCGGAAGTTGACCCGGAAGTATTTCAGTGTAGTTTTTGTTTCCGTTGCGTGTTGTTGTGTTGCTGTGTGTGTAGTAGTTGTGTAGTAGTTGTGTAGTAGGTGTGTATCTGTGGTCCAGATGTGTCCTAAAGGAGGTCAAATGTGTCAAATGGAGTCTGTACGGCTGTCCATAAATGAACACATGACGTCAGTGGTGGGAGAGGACATATTGTGTGTTTTGGAAAAACAAAGTGACGCTTGTTGTGTGAAGCTTGTCAGAGTGTTTGTGTTGGAGCGCCTCAGTGCGGCTGCAGAGTGGATGTGCAACCTCTTCCAGAGAGAGATAGAGACCCTAGAAACTCTACTGGATCACCAGAGCAAACTACTGGACATGGCCTTTAATGTGGACACACAACTACACACTGCAGGTATGTCTGTTACATGTACACATGACACACAACTACACACTGCAGGTATGTCTGTTACATGTACACATGACACACAACTACACACTGCAGGTATGTCTGTTACATGTACACATGACACACAACTACACACTGCAGGTATGTCTGTTACATGTACACATGACACACAACTACACACTGCAGGTATGTCTGTTACATGTACACATGACACACAACTACACACTGCAGGTATGTCTGTTACATGTACACATGACACACAACTACACACTGCAGGTGTGTCTGTTACATGTACACATGACACACAACTACACACTGCAGGTGTGTCTGTTACATGTACACATGACACACAACTACACACTGCAGCTATGTCTGTTACATGTACACATGACACACAACTACACACTGCAGCTATGTCTGTTACATTTACACATGACACACAACTACACACTGCAGGTATGTCTGTTACATGTACACATGACACACAACTACACACTGCAGGTGTGTCTGTTACATGTACACATGACACACAACTACACACTGCAGGTATGTCTGTTACATGTACACATGACACACAACTACACACTGCAGGTATGTCTGTTACATGTACACATGACACACAACTACACACTGCAGGTATGTCTGTTACATGTACACATGACACACAACTACACACTGCAGGTATGTCTGTTACATGTACACATGACACACAACTACACACTGCAGGTATGTCTGTTACATGTACACATGACACACAACTACACACTGCAGGTGTGTCTGTTACATGTACACATGACACACAACTACACACTGCAGGTATGTCTGTTACATGTACACATGACACACAACTACACACTGCAGCATGTCCAATTATAGACATTATAACATTGCCCTATTATAGCGCCACCAGGAGGTCATTTTTTGCACAACAATTGTTTTATATTACTCCCAAAAATGTTGTCCAAACATCATGCTTATCCGTACATATTATCTCTATAGTCATGTGATCAAGACGGATCCGTCCGTTTTTTCACATTCCATCCTGATTGGCAAATTCCGAACTTTGCTGACCCACACTAACCTACCTGACCTGACCCACACTAACCTACCTGACCTGACCCACACTAACCTACCTGACCTGACCCACACTAACCTACCTGACCTGACCCACACTAACCTACCTGACCCACACTAACCTACCTGACCTGACCCACACTAACCTACCTGACCCACACTAACCTACCTGACCTGACCCACACTAACCTACCTGACCTGACCCACACTAACCTACCTGACCTGACCCACACTAACCTACCTGACCCACACTAACCTACCTGACCTGACCCACACTAACCTACCTGACCTGACCCACACTAACCTACCTGACCTGACCCACACTAACCTACCTGACCTGACCCACACTAACCTACCTGACCCACACTAACCTACCTGACCTGACCCACACTAACCTACCTGACCTGACCCACACTAACCTACCTGACCTGACCCACACTAACCTACCTGACCCACACTAACCTACCTGACCTGACCCACACTAACCTACCTGACCTGACCCACACTAACCTACCTGACCCACACTAACCTACCTGACCTGACCCACACTAACCTACCTGACCTGACCCACACTAACCTACCTGACCCACACTAACCTACCTGACCTGACCCACACTAACCTACCTGACCTGACCCACACTAACCTACCTGACCTGACCCACACTAACCTACCTGACCTGACCCACACTAACCTACCTGACCCACACTAACCTACCTGACCTGACCCACACTAACCTACCTGACCTGACCCACACTAACCTACCTGACCTGACCCACACTAACCTACCTGACCTGACCCACACTAACCTACCTGACCTGTCCCACACTAACCTACCTGACCTGACCCACACTAACCTACCTGACCTGACCCACACTAACCTACCTGACCTGACCCACACTAACCTACCTGACCTGACCCACACTAACCTACCTGACCTGGCGGAGACCTGTGCTCCGAGGAGCACTTAATCTAGTTAATGTATCTATTAAACACATTATTATTGTATTAAACAGGATCCAGTGCACCAGTGAAGATGATTGGTCCAGAAGCAGCCAGGAGTCTTTCTATTAAACAGGAACCTGAAGACCAGCTGGACACCAGTAAGTTTACTCATGATTATTATGATGTTCTATTGTAGATCTATCTAGAGCCCAACCAATGCCAGATGTTTGAGTCCGATGCCGGTTTTGGAGATGTTCAATAATAATAATAATAATAATCTTTATTTATAGAGCACCTTTCATGACATAAATGCAGAGCTCAAAGTGCTTTACAGAGTGAAAGACAGAACATTACATTTTAAAATGCTTTACAGAAAAAGCAACACAATTAAACAACAATGCAGAAAGAACAACATTGAAACACTTTAAACAATGACATAAAAATAAAGGCAGGGAGATAATAATAAAAATAGTAATGGCATCAAAATAAGGATGATTAGCCTACCATGTTTTGACTGATATATTGTCAGAGAATTCTAACATTTTCAAATCGATTTGAATATTTAAACTAGAAAAAGTGCTCCTCGGAGCACAGGTCTCCGCCAGGTCAGGTAGGTTATTGTGGGTCAGCAATGTTTGGAATTCGCCAATCAGGATGGAATATAAAAAATCGGACGGAACCATCTTGATCACTTGACTATAGAGATAATGTGTACTGATTTGCATGATGTTTGGACAAAATTTGTATGAGTAATATAAAAATCACACCCAGTGTGAAGTGGGCGGTGTGGTCACAGTGGTCATCACAGTGATGGAAGAAGTGATGGAAGAAAAGTAATATTGTGGACCAACCATTGTACACCCCTAACTTAAAAAAACCCATAAATGTGTTTTTTTTTTGTGCATAGTCCTATTTATAGGGCTATGCACATGTGTCATGTTTCACTAGCCAATCACAGTCCCGAATAGACTGTGATTGGCCAATCACGGTGCAGGGTTAGGGGGGTACAATGGTGGCCAATCACAGCGCAGGGTTGGGGGGGTGCAATGGGACCCCCTGTCCAAACCTCACATATAGGGGCGGTTTCACCGCCCAAAAAATAAATCGGCCTCCTGGTGGCGCTATAATAGGGCAATGTTAAAAGGGTGGCGTTTGTTCTTCAACGTAGTGCGAATGTGCGTGCAAAGTTCCACCGCAATCGGACGCTGCGTTCATGATTTGCGGCATTTTGTTGAAAACGGGCCACTCCTGCAAACTTTAGATGTCAATGTTAGCAAATCAGGATGGAATATGAAAAATCAAACAGATCCATCTTGATCACTTGACTATAGAGATCATGTGTACCGATTTGCGTGAAATTTGGATAAAATCTGAAGGCTTAATCTCAAAAAATGTGTTTTACATAAGTCGGCATCCTGGTGGCGCTATAAAAGGCTAATGTGAAAAATGCAGGGCAGATGTTTTTCCTTGGCCTCTAGGGAGTATGCGTGCAAAGTTTCACGCAGATCGGTGCAGTTATAGTTAAAAACGCAAATCGGCCTTTTATAGCGCCACCATGAGGCTGATTTGAACATTTTCAAGTGGCGTTTCTTCCTCGGCCTAGTAGGAATGTACGTGAGAAATTTCACGCAAATTGCATGCTGCATTCATGATTTGAGGCATTTAGTTCAAAACGGACCAATCCTGCAAACTTTGGAAGCCAACCTTAGCCAATCAGGATGGAATATGGAAAATCAGACAGATCCGTGTTGATCACATGACTATAGAGATACTGTGTACTGATTTGCGTGATGTTTGGATAAAATCTGTAGGAGTAATATCCAAAAATGGGTTTTGCACCAATTGGCCTCCTGGTAGCGCTATAACAGGGCCATGTAAAAAAATGGGGGCAGAGGTTCTGAATTGGCATCCAGGGAGTGTGTGTGCACAGTTTCGAAGCGACCGGGCCAACGGTGCCGGAGATTAGCTGTTCACAGACAGATGGACACACGGACGGACGGACACACGGACGGACGGACAGGGGGTAAAACATACTCTCTCGCCATGCCTTTCGGCCTGGCGGAGACAATGAAAAGCAAGCAGATAAATACAAATAAACATGGCCACATGCAACATTAAATCACATATACAGTATATAAATATTGTCGCTGTATCCATATTTAAATCTTTTGAAAATAGCAGATCTACAAGCTCACAACGTGTCGAGATACAACGTGTTGTAAGCTTGTAGAACGGCTATTTCCACTATTCTAAATTGTTTAAAATGCTAAAAAAATTAACTGTTTTGGACATAGAAGGTTTCCACCCGACAGTGATGATATACAGTATGTGTCAGTGTATCAGTCAGTTTGAACAGATTCCATTCCATTATGACTGTTACATTCACAGGCCTGGGTAGGCCACCCGGCCTGGCGGGGATCTGTGCTCCGTGCTTAGTGAGGCCTGGAAACACTCTGCTACACCAGTGGGTCTTTGATTGATTGCAATTTTTATTAGGCAAAAAGAATGTAAAACATCACAGTTACATTTATAATACTTTCGTCTAAAAGGTCCGTCCAAAAAAGTCCTTGCAGACTTGTTTCCGTTGAGGTCCTTGGTATTCATTTCATAGACATATATAGTAGCAACCAAACAGTTCAATAACAACATAAAAATATACAGAGAAAAAATAACACTGTACAAAAAAAGAAAAAAAAATCTAAACGCATGAAAAAAAAAATATATATACAAAAAAGGGGAGGGGGGGGGTCGTCTGTCTACCGGTTAACTGGTACTACCTCCTCTTATGGCCTCCAGAAAGATGAGTTTTTAGGGCTGTTTTAAATGAGCCCAGCGAACTGCATTTTTTGAGGGATGGGGTTAGACTATTCCCTACCTTGGTGGCTGTGCTGTTGTCGTATATTGGTCCATTGATCAGACAGGAAAAACACTATTCCATAACTATTCCCTAAGTGCAAGAATAAGAAGCATCCAGTTTGAAAGAGGGTTTGTCCATAGAAATGCTTTTATTTCCACAGACGTGACACCTGAGTTGCCAATCCACAGAGTGTACTTAAAGGGATATTTCACTTTCAAATAAAATAAACATTAAAAATAAATATTTTTAAAAAATGAAAAAAGTTATGGCAAAATCACGGCCCCCTCACACATCAGTAGGACACTCTAATGCGTGAGGGGGCCGTGATTTTTTCATTACTTTTTCTTTTATTTTTAATATATTTTTTAAATGTTTATTTTATTTGAAAGTGAAATATCCCTTTAAATCACAACAACATTGCACTTTATACAGACAGACATTTGAAATAGGACCTCCTCCTAGTTCTCCTTATTGACCACTCAAAAACAGGTTTCTAGGAACAAAAGACTTCTTGGGGTGGACCTTCTCAGTCAGCACAATGGATCACACAATCTGTCTTGGTTTTAACACATAACATTTATCTATCAAACTGCATTTTTACACAAGCTCATTTTATGAAATCATTGTTTAACATCTTATTAGCTTCAAAATAAGACCACACATATATGTATTCAACCTTGTATGAATGATTTAGACAAAAATAGATGATTTAAATAGCTTGACATTATTCCTTAGATTCAAGAAGAAAAGTTTACATGAAACTAACTGGTTTCTTCCACCAACCACATTTCACCAATGTTCATTCTTGTGTACTTACTACAAAATAAGCTTTTACTGTGAAATAGGAATAACACAGTATGAATTCAATCTGGCTTTACCAGAGGTCTGTGGGGATAGAGAGAGAGAGAGATAACAGATGTTTTCACTTTGGCCGCCATCCTTACATAAAGACAATAGTATTGAAATCAGCCTGCTAACTAACAAGAGACTTGTTTTGGTTCACACTTAAAGCTAGGAGCTTCTGCTCCAGGACAAAGACCAGGATCTTCAGGGTGTGACTGATCAACACGTCAATAGCAGATTCAAATTAAGGGTGTTTGTTACCCTGCTGTCTCATCCTCTTGACTCCAAAAGGTCAGAGCCTGACCTGCAAATTCCCACACTGTTATTAACCAATAATAAATGATATAGTCCTGGATATACCATACTGTAGAAGGAGAATTTGCCCATGTTTGTTTTATGGGTGGGTGGTACCAGATTGTCGTTTACGCTCCCTCTAGTTTCGTGGCTGTGGGTGTCACTAACTTTTTGTAGGTATTTATACAGATATGCGGGTATAGGGGGCATTTCGGGCAAATCTGCATTTACAATTTTGAAGACCAGTCACATTTTTTAGTTGTTTAACCCTGTCTTCCACCCTGAGCCAGCCTAGGCTGTGGGAGAGAGGTGGGTCATGGGCCCCAGACTGAGGAGTAGCCGAATCAGTTTGTTTTGGGAGGTTTGAAGCTTAGTCTGCAGTGACACTGAGGTGTTGGAGTACCAAGAGGAGCTAGCATAGTGGTCCAGGGACCCTCATGGGTCCTTGAGGGGGTTCCACATGGACCCTTACAGGTCTGTAACTCTGAGAGTGTACACATGGAACCAAATGGACCCTTACAGGTCTGTAACTCTGAGAGTGTACACATGGAACCAAATGGACCCGTACGGGTCCATTTGGTCCATTTGAAGGAATAACCCCTTGAGCAATGGGGGCGTGTTCTCTCCTCAAACATAAAGGCTTTCTTGCCTAAAGATTTAGAGGCTTTGTGGAGTGCCTCAAGTGTGTGTGTGTGTGTGTGTGTGTGTGTGTGTGTGTGTGTGTGTGTGTGTGTGTGTGTGTGTGTGTGTGTGTGTGTGTGTGTGTGTGTGTGTGTGTGTGTGTGTGTGTGTGTGTGTGTGTGTATTTTTTTTATTACACTTGGAATTGGTATCAGATCGGTACTCGGTATCGACTGATACGTATGTTATGGGAATCGGATTCAGTATCAAGAAGGATAGAAAATGTTATCGGTACATCTCTAATCCAATTTATTTATTTATAGAGCACATTTAAAACAACAGAGTTCAAACAAAGTGCTGTACACTCTAACTAAAAAACTTAAAAAAAAAAAATACCTAGAGTAAAACAATACACAAACAATATAATAAATATAATACAAGATAAATATATAATAAACAGGGTACACACAGTGTTCAACACAGACACATTGTCTAAAGCAGCGCTACTCAACCCGCGGCCCGATAAAAATATACATTTCCGTTCAAATATGTTGTTGCTTATTTTTTTTTCAAAAACAAACAGACAGACATACATACAGGTGCGTCAATTGTTACAGGTATAATGCATAGTTTTCTATGCATTTCAGTTTTTTGGGGGGGTTTGACCCCCAATTTTTTTCGGCCGCGCGCCCAGGATAGGTGTCCGTTAATTCAATCTCTGGGAGTTGGCAACCCTAACCTTGCCATACCTTAGCTTTTGCTGAACTGATGCCACTGGACATACACACAAAATAAACAGGTACACTTTCAATATGATGTCAAAAAGTACATTTTCTTATAACAATAACAATGTGTAGTGTGTGTTACAAAATCCAAAATAGGACCGTAATTTTTAGCTGGCGGCCCCTTGGACTTTTGGTATTTTGCTGAGTGGCCCCTGAGCCATCTTAAGTTGAGCAGCCCTGGTCTAAAGGAAACACAGTGTTCAACACAGACACATTGTCTAAAGGAAACACAGTATTCAACACAGACACATTGTCTAAAGGAAACACAGTGTTCAACACAGACACATTGTCTAAAGGAAACGCAGTATTCAACACAGACACATTGTCTAAAGGAAACACAGTGTTCAACACAGACACATTGCCTAAAGGAAACACAGTGTTCAACACAGACACATTGTCTAAAGGAAACACAGTGTTCAACACAGACACATTGTCTAAAGGAAACACAGTATTCAACACAGACACATTGTCTAAAGGAAACACAGTGTTCAACACAGACACATTGTCTAAAGGAAACACAGTGTTCAACACAGACACATTGCCTAAAGGAAACACAGTGTTCAACACAGACACATTGTCTAAAGGAAACACAGTGTTCAACACAGACACATTGTCTAAAGGAAACAGTGTTCAACACAGACACATTGTCTAAAGGAAACACAGTGTTCAACACAGACACATTGTCTAAAGGAAACACAGTGTTCAACACAGACACATTGCCTAAAGGAAACACAGTGTTCAACACAGACACATTGCCTAAAGGAAACACAGTGTTCAACACAGACACATTGTCTAAAGGAAACACAGTGTTCAACACAGACACATTGTCTAAAGGAAACACAGTGTTCAACACAGACACATTGCCTAAAGGAAACACAGTATTCAACACAGACACATTGCCTAAAGGAAACACAGTATTCAACACAGACACATTGTCTAAAGGAAACACAGTATTCAACACAGACACATTGTCTAAAGGAAACACAGTGTTCAACACAGACACATTGCCTAAAGGAAACACAGTATTCAACACAGACACATTGCCTAAAGGAAACACAGTATTCAACACAGACACATTGTCTAAAGGAAACACAGTGTTCAACACAGACACATTGCCTAAAGGAAACACAGTATTCAACACAGACACATTGCCTAAAGGAAACACAGTGTTCAACACAGACACATTGCCTAAAGGAAACACAGTGTTCAACACAGACACATTGCCTAAAGGAAACACAGTATTCAACACAGACACATTGTCTAAAGGAAACACAGTATTCAACACAGACACATTGTCTAAAGGAAACACAGTGTTCAACACAGCCACATTGTCTAAAGGAAACACAGTATTCAACACAGACACATTGTCTAAAGGAAACACAGTATTCAACACAGACACATTGTCTAAAGGAAACACAGTGTTCAACACAGACACATTGCCTAAAGGAAACACAGTATTCAACACAGACACATTGCCTAAAGGAAACACAGTGTTCAACACAGACACATTGCCTAAAGGAAACACAGTGTTCAACACAGACACATTGCCTAAAGGAAACACAGTATTCAACACAGACACATTGTCTAAAGGAAACACAGTATTCAACACAGACACATTGCCTAAAGGAAACACAGTATTCAACACAGACACATTGTCTAAAGGAAACACAGTATTCAACACAGACACATTGTCTAAAGGAAACACAGTATTCAACACAGACACATTGTCTAAAGGAAACACAGTATTCAACACAGACACATTGCCTAAAGGAAACACAGTATTCAACACAGACACATTGCCTAAAGGAAACACAGTATTCAACACAGACACATTGTCTAAAGGAAACACAGTGTTCAACACAGCCACATTGTCTAAAGGAAACACAGTGTTCAACACAGACACATTGTCTAAAGGAAACACAGTGTTCAACACAGACACATTGTCTAAAGGAAACACAGTGTTCAACACAGACACATTGTCTAAAGGAAACACAGTGTTCAACACAGACACATTGTCTAAAGGAAACACAGTGTTCAACACAGACACATTGTCTAAAGGAAACACAGTGTTCAACACAGACACATTGCCTAAAGGAAACACAGTGTTCAACACAGACACATTGCCTAAAGGAAACACAGTGTTCAACACAGACACATTGCCTAAAGGAAACACAGTGTTCAACACAGCCACATTGTCTAAAGGAAACACAGTATTCAACACAGACACATTGTCTAAAGGAAACACAGTGTTCAACACAGACACATTGCCTAAAGGAAACACAGTGTTCAACACAGACACATTGCCTAAAGGAAACACAGTGTTCAACACAGACACATTGCCTAAAGGAAACACAGTGTTCAACACAGCCACATTGTCTAAAGGAAACACAGTGTTCAACACAGACACATTGTCTAAAGGAAACGCAGTGTTCAACACAGACACATTGTCTAAAGGAAACACAGTGTTCAACACAGACACATTGTCTAAAGGAAACACAGTGTTCAACACAGACACATTGTCTAAAGGAAACACAGTGTTCAACACAGACACATTGTCTAAAGGAAACACAGTATTCAACACAGACACATTGTCTAAAGGAAACACAGTGTTCAACACAGACACATTGCCTAAAGGAAACACAGTGTTCAACACGGACACATTGCCTAAAGGAAACACAGTATTCAACACAGACACATTGTCTAAAGGAAACACAGTATTCAACACAGACACATTGTCTAAAGGAAACACAGTGTTCAACACAGACACATTGTCTAAAGGAAACACAGTGTTCAACACAGACACATTGTCTAAAGGAAACACAGTGTTCAACACAGACACATTGTCTAAAGGAAACACAGTATTCAACACAGACACATTGTCTAAAGGAAACTGCAACTCTCTGAATCATGGAAAGCCAAGAAGTACGAGTGAGTTTTCAAACGTGATTTAAACACAGAGGCAGGGTTTGACATTAACATAATTAAACTCACACGGGCAGCAGGAGTGACTCAGAGCCTCTGCCTGATGACCAAAAGCCAAGGGGGAATTCCCCTTTAGGCTAGTGGTTAAGATGTTGGCTTTCCACGCGGGAGACCGGGGTTCGATTCCTGGCGTTGCGTGCGCAGAGTGATGGTTGCTGGTTGACGGTGTGCACGGCAACAAAACAACAGCAGCAGTAACATCAATAACAATGACAACAACAACAACCATAACAATGACAACAACAACAACAACAACAACAACGTGTCTGTGTGGAGGGTTTCAGTCGGAGCAGAGAAGTTGAATTGTCTGGAAACCAGCGGTGAAAACAAGGAAGACATATTTAATTACTTCACATGTTCTCTCTCTGCTATTCATTCATTCTTAATGTGTCCAAAACACCTGAAACACCTAAAATAATTCCTGTCCTTTAAATACAAGTGAACAAAGTTTAACTCCTGAACGTCTTGATGGTAGAATGCTCTATTCCCCCCCCACCCCCCTCCTCCTTTCTCTGTAAATATACCTTATGATTCTACTGAGCTTTATTCTTTATGTCTTGTATCGAAGAGCTTTTTAATACGTTTCATTGGTTCAATGTTAATACAACCCACACACAGACATAAAGGATGTTCAAGCACTGATTTATTTAAAAAAAAAAAAGAACATTGAGAACAACAGACCAAAATGTAAACAAGCCTGGGGCTTTTTGTGTTTATCCTTTTAGCATAACATTTGACTGTACTGCCTCTACTGTTATCTATTGTGTTAATAAAGTGTTCAATCAATCCTGACCATCCAATACAACGAGCAGTAGTGTGGAAGTTTAGACTAGTTTAGAGTGGTTGCAGAAAAGAACAGATCTACAAGCCAACAACAAGTTGCTTCTTGTGTTCTTTTTAGGAAGCGACACTGTCCATACTGTGGTGTTAAAGTTATCCTGTACTAGTTAAATACAACAACTACAACACATTTAGATACAGTTCATATATTTAATGGTTCTCTCTCGTTTTAACTTTTTTCTAGACTTCCTGCACCTCCCTGTCTGTAAAGAGGAGGGTTCCCCTGAAGAGGAGAGTCTGGTCCAGGAGGAACCACAACCTCCACACATTAAAGAGCCAAAGATGGAGCTACTTCAAAGACCAGAGGAGGCTGACGGGTCATCAATGACAATGACATCACTAGCAGTGAAAAGCAAGGATAATGATGTAAACAGAGACACAGAGCCTGCAGCCAGCACCTCAACTCAACACATGAAAACAGCAGCTGATGTAGAGGACTGTAGAACATCACAAGAGCAGCTTCTCTCTTCAAACTGTTCTGAATCTGACACTGAAGACAGTGATGAGTGGGAGGAGAGCAGGGAAGACCAGTCATCTGTAAACACACTGACATCACACCAGACACAACAAGGACAAACACCGTCTTTGAGCAACAAGCTGTCCCAGGACATGGAATCGTCAAAAGAGACCAACTCCATGAGGAGTCGTAGTTTGAAGCTCTGCACTTGTGATGTTTGTGGCAAAAGCTTTAATCGAACTGACAATCTGAAAACGCACATGAGGATCCACACTGGCGAGAAACCCTTCAGTTGTACAGTTTGTAGCAAAAGCTTCACTCTCAAACAAAACCTCAAGACACATATGGGAATTCACAGAAATGAGAAGCAATTTCATTGTGCGATTTGTTTCAAAAGCTTCACTCGAAATGCACACCTGAAAAAGCACAAGAGGGAAAAACACACAGGTGAGAACCTGTTACGTTGCACACAGCCAACGCCTTTAGCCAGCACCTCAACTCAACACATGAAAACAGCAACTGATGTAGAGGACTGTGGAACATCACAACCAACCAGAGATGAGCAGCTCCTCCCTTTACACAATTCTGAAGCCGACACTATGGACAGTGAACATCAGTCAACATTACACACAATGCAATCACTCAAGACACAAAATGTAGAAGGACAAAGATTAAGTTGTACAGTTTGTGGCAAAAGCTTTAATCGAACGGACAATCTGAAAATACATATGAGGATTCACTCAGGCGACAAACCCTTTAGTTGTGCAGTTTGTAGCAAAAGCTTTACTCTCAATCAAAATCTGAAAACACACATGAGGATTCACACAAATGAAAAACCCTTTAGTTGCACAATTTGTGACAAGGGCTTTGCTCAAAAGATTAAGCTGAAAACACACATGAGCACTCATTCAGGGGAAAGACCATTTTGTTGTACAGTTTGTAGTAAAACCTTCAATCGAACTGAAAATCTGAAAACACACATGATGACTCACACAGGGGAGAAACCCTTTAGTTGTACAGTTTGTGGTCAAAGCTTTCGTCACCGGGGTACTCTGACCAATCACACGAGGACTCATACAGGGAACAAACCCTTTAGTTGCACAGTCTGTGGCCAACGCTTTAGTCGAATTGCAAATGTGAAAATACATGAGGATTCACACAAGCAAGAAAACCTTTAATTATGCAGTTTGTGGCACAGGCATTGGTTGGTTGGAAAATGTTAAACATGTGGATTCATACTGGAGATACATCTGTAACAAATGTTGTTCTGATGATAAGTCATGTAACGAATGAATATAAACATGGTCAAATAAATCACTGCAATACAAGTATTTACTTCTCATTTGCTGTTGACTGGAAGCAATGTGCTGCTAGTTTTCTGTGAATTTGAGCAGATGTACATTGTGTGTGGCCAAAATGACCAAACCAGCTCAGTGGCCTTGTGGTTAGAGTGTCCGCCCTGAGATTGGGATGTCGAGGTTCGATCCCCCGGCAGAGTCATACCAAATACTATAGACATAGAACCCAATGCCTCCTTGCTTGGCACTCAGCACCAAGGGTTGGATTGGGGATGAGTCCCTGTGACATGCTAATGTCATCATGTCCAGGGGGGGTACTTGTACATCATGTCCAGGGGGGTACAGTACTTGTACATCAAGCTGTCTCACGCTACAGAAACAGAAGATAGGCTCCTCCCCCTATGGGCCACATGGCTCGGCAAGGCTTACTACTACGATACAGTACTTTACAGAAACAGATACAGAATATTCAACGACATGTCGGACATTGTCCTAAAAGTCAGAAATGACATTGAGATGTAAATGTATAAAAAAAGATGCATAAATATGAAGTGAAGTTGGTCCGGCGTTATTTAACATTGGAGAAATCAAAGTAACTGACTGCTGTATTGTTCAATGAAATCAGCTGATAATGTCATTGTTTTTGTATGATCATGCAGAACAATACCGTGTCTAAATTCTGAATTTTAAAGATTTCCAGTAAATCTATTTTAAAGCTATCGTAATTTCAAACATAAAATGTCAAGGCTTATTCATGTATAGATTAGTATTTGGTGAAGAATTCTCTTTTTTGCTAGTTGGAAAACATTTAGCTCATCTGCGACTTGTCTAGGTTGATACGCAATAGGACCTTCCTGACACAAAATGTACAACTTAAACATTGAAATAATGTCACTGGTGAGCAACATGAATGGGTGGGTCAGGTTTTTAACTTCAAAATGTTTTTTTCAAAAGAATTCGATAAAATGTTGTTGTTTTTTTTAATCCATAGCAGATCTACTTCTACACAGATCTACAAGCTCAAATGTCTCTTTTGGGTCCCATATTAAAACATTGTGTGCCAGGGACCCAGGGAAGTTTTGATTTGAAAATAACCGATCTACAAGCTCAGAATGCGTCAAATCGTGACACATTGTGAGCTTTTAGATTTTTTTCAAATAGCCAATGTATAAAGTGCTAAAGTCATTGTTGTGCTATATTAACTGCTTTAGCTGGGGATTGATTGATTGATGTACTTTATTTAGTAAGACATGAGAACAGTACATGACAGTACATAACAGTACATGGAAGTACAAATTCACAATACAAGGTCTACTAAACTGGAAAGCTCATTAAGCACTAAGCTTGTTTAAGATGAGAACCCCATGCACCCAAATCATGATGACATATAAGAGACAGACAGATATACACGCTACTATACAGAATGTCATACAATCACTTTACAGGTTACTGGTATGAAAAGTGAAAAATATGTACGAGAAGGGGGGGGTAGGGGGGTAGGTTAGGACTTGGTCAGGGGCCATTTTTGAATTGCAGCCTCCTGAAGGTGCATCTTTAGGGCAGTTTTGAAAGTGAGTAGGGTTTTACGCTGGGACCCCCTAAAACCCCTTCAAGGACCGCTGGGGGTCCCTGGACCCCACTTTGAGAACCACTGCTCTATACAACATCGAAATGTGGCGAAACTGACAGCAAAACTAATCAACTTATTAGACAAAAGTAGAAAATGCAGCCAGATTGTAAATGCCTTTAGGTCTCATGTGAAGCCTTTTAACATCTTGTGTTTCAACCAGTAGTTAAACTGTTATGATCCATTAGCACAAGTTACCTACTTTACATTTATCATGAGTAATATAATGTTATTATGATCCAGTAGTACAAGTTACCTACTTTACATTTATCATGAGTAATATAATGTTATTATGATCCATTAGCACAAGTTACCTACTTTACATTTATCATAAGTAATATAATGTTGTTATGATCCAGTAGTACAAGTTACCTACTTTACATTTATCATGAGTAATATAATGTTGTTATGATCCATTAGCACAAGTTACCTACTTTACATTTATCATAAGTAATATAATGTTGTTATGATCCAGTAGTACAAGTGACCTACTTTACATTTATCATGAGTAATATAATGTTATTATGATCCAGTAGTACAAGTTACCTACTTTACATTTATCATGAGTAATATAATGTTATTATGATCCAGTAGCACAAGTTACATACTTTACATTTATCATGTGTAATATAATGTTATTATGATCCAGTAGCACAAGTTACCTACTTTACATTTATCATTTGTAATATAATATTATTATGATCCAGTAGTACAAGTTACCTACTTTACATTTATCATGAGTAATATAATGTTATTATGATCCATTAGCACAAGTTACATACTTTACATTTATCATGAGTAATATAATGTTATTATGATCCATTAGCACAAGTTACCTACTTTACATGTATCATGAGTAATATAATGTTATTATGATCCAGTAGCACAAGTTACCTACTTTGCATTTATCATGAGTAATATAATGTTGTTATGATCCAGTAGCACAAGTTACCTACTTTACATTTATCATGAGTAATATAATGTTATTATATGTAATGTTAATGCTCCTGAACTGAATACAAACCATTGTTTAGTGGCAACAATTTAGCAACAATTCACGACCATGTTAAGATATTGACAGATTGTGCTGATCTGAAATCAAAGTATAGCTGTGGGACAGCACATAAACACATTTTACCCCAATTAGGTTGTTATGCAAATTCATTCCTCCCCACACACAAATGTGTGTGGGAGGAATCAATTGGGAAAAACAACTAAATTGGGGAGAAAGAGGTAAAAAGCACAAAAAAACATACTTAAAGGGATATTTCACTTTTAAACAAAATGTGGGTCATTTTATGGTCTACTCAGGCCTTTGGGAGCATCGCGGACAGTTTTTAAGTTGCTTGATTCAGTATTTCGATATTTGATATTCATTTTATTGAAGTTGAAGTTATAATGGAGTTGTATAGGAACGGGGCGTGTCTGATAAAATGAATATCAAATATCGAAATACTGAATCAAGCAACTTAAAAACGGTCTGGGGGGCTCTCAAAAGCCTGAGAAGATGATAAAATGACCCAAACATGTATGTGAAATATCCCTTTAAAAAAGAACGGTTCTTTCAATATTGCAGGCAGTTTCAGATTGTTGCTGCAAATCTACTTTCACATACAAACCATGTCAAACCTACTTTCACACATACAAATCATGTCAAATCTACTTTCACATACAAACCATGTCAAACCTACTTTCACACATACAAATCATGTCAAATCTACTTTCACATACAAACCATGTCAAACCTACTTTCACACATACAAATCATGTCAAATCTACTTTCACATACAAATCATGTCAAATCTACTTTCACATACAAACCATGTCAAACCTACTTTCACATACAAACCATGTCAAATCTACTTTCACATACAAACCATATCAAATCTACTTTCACATACAAACCATGTCAAATCTACTTTCACATACAAACCATGTCAAATCTACTTTCACATACAAACCATGTCAAACCTACATTCATAACAAACCATGTCAAATCTACTTTCACATACAAACCATGTCAAATCTACTTTCACATACAAACCATGTCAAATCTACTTTCACATACAAACCATATCAAATCTACTTTCACATACAAACCATGTCAAATCTACTTTCACATACAAACCATGTCAAATCTACTTTCACATACAAACCATGTCAAATCTACTTTCACATACAAACCATGTCAAACCTACATTCATAACAAACCATGTCAAACCTACTTTCACATACAAACCATGTCAAACCTACTTTCACATACAAACCATGTCAAATCTACTTTCACATACAAACCATGTCAAACCTACATTCATAACAAACCATGTCAAACCTACATTCATAACAAACCATGTCAAACCTACATTCATAACAAACCATGTCAAACCTACATTCATAACAAACCATGTCAAACCTACATTCATAACAAACCATGTCAAACCTACATTCATAACAAACCATGTCAAACCTACTTTCATAACAAACCATGTCAAACCTACATTCATAACAAACCATGTCAAACCTACATTCATAACAAACCATGTCAAACCTACATTCATAACAAACCATGTCAAACCTACATTCATAACAAACCATGTCAAACCTACTTTCATAACAAACCATGTCAAACCTACTTTCATAACAAACCATGTCAAACCTACTTTCATAACAAACCATGTCAAACCCAAAGTGTTTATTCTCTTCCTCTATTCAGGCCAGTGTGTGGAGTCCAGGCTGATGATTGGTCCAGAAGCAGTCAGGAGTCTTTCTATTAAACAGGAACCAGAAAACCATCTGGACACCAGTAAGTTTACCCATGTCTGTCTGTACTTTGACTATGTTCTGAAGCAGTTCTACATTTATGATGTTCTGAAGCAGTTCTACATTTATGATGTTCTGAAGCAGTTCTACATTTATTATGTTCTGAAGCAGTTCTACATTTATGATGTTCTGAAGCAGTTCTACATTTATTGTCTCCGCCAGGCCGAAAGGCATGGCGAGAGAGTATGTTTTCGCCCCTGTCCGTCTGTCCGTCTGTCCGTGTGTCCGTGTGTCCGTGTGTCCGTCCGTGTGTCCTGTCTGTGTGTTAGCAGCTAATCTCTGGCACCGTTGGCCCGGTCGCTCCGAAACTGTGCACACACACTCCCTGGATGCCAATTCAGAACCTCTGCCCCAATCCTTTCACATGGGCCTGTTATAGCGCCACCAGGAGGCCGATTTGTGCAAAACCCATTTTTTCCTATTACTCCTATAGCTTTTAACTAAACGTCATGCAAATCGGTACACAGTATCTCTATAGTCATGCGATCAACCCGGATCTGTTCAATTTCCCATATTCCATCCTCATTGGCTAAGGTTGGCTTCCAAAGTTTGCAGGATTGGTGAGTTTTGAACAAACTGCCTCAAATCATGAACACAGCTTGCCATTTCCATAAAATTGCACACGCACATTCCCACTAGGCAGAGGAAGAAATGCCACTTAAAACTTTTCAAATCAGCCTCATGGTGGCGCTATAACAGGCCGATTTGCATTTTTAACTATAACTGCACCGATCTGCGCGAAACTTTGCACGCACACTCCCTAGAAGCCAAGGAAAAACATCTGCACTGCATTTTTCACATCTGCTTTTTACAGCGCCACCAGGAGGCCGACTTATGTCAAATACATTTTTGGATATTAATCCTTCAGATTTTATCCAAACATCACGCAAATCGGTACACAGTATCTCTATAGTCATGTGATCAAGACGCATCTGTCCGATATTTCATATTCCATCCTGATTGGCAAAGGTTGGCTTCCAAAGTTTGCAGGATTGGTCCGTTTTGAACAAAATGTCTCAAATCATGAACGCGGCGTGCGATTTCCCTGAAAGTTTGCACGCACATTCCCACTAGGCCGCGGAAGAAATGCCACCCTTTTCACATTGCCCTGTTATAGCGCCACCAGCAGGTCTACTTTAGCAAAACACATGTTTGGAACAAAATGCCTCAAATCATGAATGCATGCACATTCCCACTAGGCCGAGGAAGAAATGCCACCCTTTTCACATTGGCCTATTATAGCGCCACCAGGAGGCCACAATAACCTACCTGACCTGGCGGAGACCTGTGCTCCGAGGAGCACTTTTTCTAGTTATGTTATGAAGCAGTTCTACATTTATGATGTTCTGAAGCAGTTCTACATTTATGATGTTCTGAAGCAGTTCTACTATCTCATCAACATTTCACTATTATATGATCTGTAGTCTAGTCTGACATTAAAGGTAAGCTACGCTTCCCATTAATAAACCATTTAAAATTACACACATTAGCTGACACAAATGTATAAATAACATGTATCTCAGCTCATGCTTTGTGAGTTTACTTCTGTAAGCCTCACTGCGAGACACTGGCCGACAACAACGATGGATGTAGTACCGCCTGAGAATAATGTAGTACAGCCTGAGAATAATGTAGTACCGCCTGAGAATAATGTAGTACCGCCTGAGAATAATGTAGTACCGCCTGAGAATAATGTAGTACAGCCTGAGAATAATGTAGTACAGCCTGAGAATGTAGTACCGCCTGAGAATAATGTAGTACCGCCTGAGAATAATGTAGTACCGCCTGAGAATAATGTAGTACCGCCTGAGAATAATGTAGTACCGCCTGAGAATAATGTAGTACCGCCTGAGAATAATGTAGTATCGCCTGAGAATAATGTAGTACCGCCTGAGAATAATGTAATACAGCCTGAGAATAATGTAGTACCGCCTGAGAATAATGTAATACAGCCTGAGAATAATGTAGTACCGCCTGAGGATGCGGGGGAACCCATTACAAACTTCTTCAGTCGACTAAATCAGCCGATTAAAGTCAGCTTATTAGCGACTCCGCTGCACAGTAAATGCTGCCATCCGCCTACCGTACGTACGTTAGCATGTCTCGGTTTAGGCACGTGTTCATCTGTGATGATACTCCAATGATCTTCAAAACATCTGCTAATGTTCCTTACAGGAGAGATGTTGTAAAGATCAGTGCACATAATACAAAATGATCAAAGTGAATAAGACCAGGGTGTTCAAACATTTTGTGGTTTTCTCTCTTTTTTTCCCCCCCAGACTTCCTGGCCAGGAGCTCCAGTCTGGTCCAGGAGGAACCACAACCTCCACAACATGAGGAGAGGAGCTCCAGTCTGCTCCAGGTGGAACCACAACCTCCACAACATGAGGAGAGGAGCTCCAGTCTGGTCCAGGAGGAACCACAACCTCCACAACATGAGGAGAGGAGCTCCAGTCTGGTCCAGGAGGAACCGGAGCCTCCACACATTAAACAGGAACAGGAGGAGCTTCTTCAAAGACCAGAGGAGGCTGACGGGTCATCGTTGACATTACTAGCAGTGAAAAGTGAAGACGAAGACGATGATGGTGAAAACAGAGACACAGAGCCTGCAGCCAGCACATCAACTCAACACATGAAAACACACACTGATGTAGAGGACTGTAGAACATCACAACCAACCAGAGATGAGCAGCTCCTCTCTTCACACTGTTCTGAATCTGACACTGAAGACAGTGATGAGTGGGAGGAGACTAGGGAAGACCAGTCAGCTGTAAACACACTGACATCACACCAGACACAACGTGTGGAAGGACAAACACCGTCTCTGTCCCGGGACCTGACACAGACTCCATCCATGAGGAGTCATAGAGTGACGCGTTGTACTTGTACGTTTTGTGGCAAAAGCTTTAATCGAGCTGACAACCTGAAAGCCCACGTGAGGATTCACACTGGAGAAAAACCCTTCAGTTGTATGGTTTGTAGCAAAAGCTTCACTCGTAATCACAACCTTAAAACACATATGGGAATTCATAGAAATGACAAACCTTTTAGTTGTACAGAGACTGAGTCTGTAGCCAGCACCTCAACTGAACACATTAACACACATGCTGATGTAGAGGACTATGGAACATCACAACCAGCTAGTGAACAACATCTCCTATCTTTACATGGTTTTAAATCTGACACTATAGACAGTGGTGATCAGTCAGCTTTAAACACACTGAAATCACTCCAGACTCGTGTAGAAAGACAAAGGATGTTTAGTTGTACAGTTTGTGGCAAAATCTTTAATCGAAGTGACAATCTGAAAATACACATGAGGATTCACACAGGCGAGAAACCCTTTAGTTGTGCACTGTGTGGCAAAAGCTTTACTCTTAATCAAAATTTGAAAGCACACATGAGGATCCACACAGGCGAGAAACCCTTTAGATGCACATTTTGCAGCAAAAGCTTTCCTCTCATAAAAAATTTGAAAGCACACATGAGGGTTCACAGGAATGACAAACCCTTTAGTTCCTGCACCTCCCTGTCTGTACAGAGGTTTCCCCTGAACAGCAGGAGAGGAGTGGAGATGAGCTCCAGTCTGGTCCAGGAGGAACCAGAGCCTCCACACATTAAACAGGAACATGAGGAGCTGCTTCAAAGACCAGAGGAGGCTGACGGGTCATCGTTGACATTACTAGCCGTGAAAAGTGAAGACGAAGATGATGATGAAAACAGAGACACAGAGCCTGCAGCCAGCACCTCAACTCAACACATGAAAACACACACTGATGTAGAGGTCTGTAGAACATCACAACCAACCAGAGATGAGCAGCTCTCTTCACACTGTTCTGAATCTGACACTGAAGACAGTGATGAGTGGGAGGAGACTAGGGAAGACCAGTCATCTGTAAATACACTGACATCACACCAGACACAGCAAGGACACATACTGTCTGTGAGCAACAAGCTGTCCCAGGACCTGAACCAGACTCCCTCAATGATGAGTCGTAGATGGAAGCTCTGTAGTTGCACAGTTTGTGGCAAAAGCTTTAATCGAACTGACCATCTGAAATCCCACATGAAGATTCACACTGGCGAGAAACCCTTCAGTTGTACAGTGTGTAGTAAACGCTTCACTCGTAATCAAAATCTTAAAGCACACATGGGAATTCACATAAATGACAAACCCTTTAGTTGCACAGATACTGAGCCTGTAGCCAGCACCTCAACTGAACTTATTAACACACATGCTGATGTAGAGGACTGTGGAACATCACAACCAGCAGTTCAATACCATCTCCTATTTTTACACGGTTTTAAGTCTGACACTATAGGCAGTGATGATCAGACAGCTTTAAACACACTGAACACACACAGGACACATGTAGAAAGACAACGATTGTTTAGTTGTACAGTTTGTGGCAAAAGGTTCAATCGGAATGACAATCTGAAAATACACATGAGGATTCACACAGGCGAGAAACCCTATAGTTGTACCGTCTGTAGCAAAAGCTTTACTCTTAAACAAAATCTAAAAACACACATGAGGATTCACAGAAATGACAAACCCTTTAGTTGTGCAGTTTGTTACAAAGGCTTTGCTCAAAAGACAAAGCTGGAAACACACATGAGCACTCATACCGGAGAGCGACCCTTTAGTTGTATAATTTGTAGCAAAAGCTTTTGTAAACCTAGAATTCTGAAAACACACATGATGACTCATACGGGGGAGAAACCCTATAGTTGTACTGCGGCCACAGCTTTCGTCACCGGGGTACTCTGAGCAATCACCTGAGGACTCATACGGGGGACAAACCCTTAGGTTGTATAGTTTGTGGCCAGCGCTTTAGTCGAACTGCAAATTTGAAAGCACACGAGGACTCACACCAGCTGGGAACCCTATAGTTGTACAGTTTGTGACATCAGACTGAGAAACACTGCAGTACAAACTTCATAGGACCATGCAAACTCTCATCTGCTGTGTTTGGGAATATGATCCAGATTACAGTATGTAGCTGAAAGGTGGACATTTGCAGATGGTACTACAGTAACCTATTCAAGACTATGGCATAAATATGTTGTATTTTTATTAATGCCTTGCGAGTATGCATATGTTTTCAATAAACAGCAGACACAACTTGATACAATTAAAAATAAATACATTGGTTATTATAATTCCCTTTGTAATATATGTAAGGAGACACATGGATCGTTGGCACATTACTTTTGGTCAAAATACTGACTTGATTTTGGAATAGTGAGTTTTATATAATTATGGTAAATAGGTTTGAATATGAAGAAGAAAAAATATTCTCCTTAACTGGAAGTCAGACGATGCACCAACATTATGAGACGTGGATCAGAGAGCTGATCATCTTACATGTAGAAACATACTGTATGAGACGTGGATCAGAGAGCTGATGGATGTGTTACATGTAGAACATCTTACATGTAGAAACATACTGTATGAGACGTGGATCAGAGAGCTGATGGATGTGTTACATGTAGAACATCTTACATGTAGAAACATACTGTATGAGACATGGATCAAAGAGCTGAAATATGTTACATGTAGAACATCTTACATGTAGAAACATACTATATGAGACATAAATCAAAGAGCTGATGGATATGTTACATGTAGAACAGCTTGTTTACTTCCTGTTTATTCGTTGTGGATAAAGGGCTGTATAAAACAAGCCACATTCAACTGGCCACAACTATGCAACGGCTCACCGATTCTACGAGTCCCCTGTGCGTGTAAAGAGGTGATCGCCGTGAGGACGGCATTTTTTAAAGGTCAGTAAAAACACTGGAACGTCGCTGGCAGTGGCGGCAAACCTCTTATTTTGTGTCAGTCAAAGAATTAATGTTGAAGTCTGGAGATTAGTTTTTCCTTTGTGATGTGTGGAAAAAGTACTCAAATGTTTTACTTAAGTAAAAGTATCAATACTGCAATGTAGAACTACTCTGTTACAAGTAAACGTCTGGTATTCAAAATGTACTTGAGCAAAAGTACAAAAGTATTGGTATCAAAATGTACTTGAAGTACCAGAAGTAAAAGTACTGAAATGTTTGAAAATAGCAGATCTACTACTTCTTACTTTACACCACTGCCTATAGAGTCAGGCCGGGTGCCGGGGGGAAGGAGAGAGAGTACGGCTCTCCTCTCTCTAAAGGAAAGGAGAGAGAGTGAGAGAGAGTACGGCTCTCCTCTCTCTAAAAGAAAGGAGAGAGAGTGAGAGAGAGTACGGCTCTCCTCTCTCTAAAGGAAAGGAGAGAGAGTGAGAGAGAGTGCGGCCGAGTGAGAAGCAGACAGAAGACGTGCAGCGGCAGAGCGTAGCGGACAGTGTGAGCGGACTGAGACCAGCGGCAGAGCGTAGCGGACAGTGTGAGCGGACTGAGACCAGCGGCAGAGCGTAGCGGACAGTGTGAGCGGACTGAGACCAGCGGCAGAGCGTAGCGGACAGTGTGAGCGGACTGAGACCAGCGGCAGAGCGTAGCGGACAGTGTGAGCGGACTGAGACCAGCGGCAGAGCGTAGCGGACAGTGTGAGCGGACTGAGACCAGCGGCAGAGCGTAGCGGACAGTGTGAGCAGACTGAGACCAGCGGCAGAGCGTAGCGGACAGTGTGAGCGGACTGAGACCAGCGGCAGAGCGTAGCGGACAGTGTGAGCGGACTGAGACCAGCAGCAGAGCGTAGCGGACAGTGTGAGCGGACTGAGACCAGCGGCAGAGCGTAGCGGACAGTGTGAGCGGACTGAGACCAGCGGCAGAGCGTAGCGGACAGTGTGAGCGGACTGAGACCAGCGGCAGAGCGTAGCGGACAGTGTGAGCGGACTGAGACCAGCGGCAGAGCGTAGCGGACAGTGTGAGCGGACTGAGACCAGCGGCAGAGCGTAGCGGACAGTGTGAGCGGACTGAGACCAGCGGCAGAGCGTAGCGGACAGTGTGAGCGGACTGAGACCAGCGGCAGAGCGTAGCGGACAGTGTGAGCGGACTGAGACCAGCGGCAGGGTCTATGACTCTGCCTGGTCTCAGTGGTGGAAAGTAACTAAGTACATTTACTTAAGTACTGTACTTAAGTACAATTTTGAGGTATTTGTACTTTACTTGAGTATTTCCAATTTCCAATACTTTTACTTCTACTCCACTACATCTCAGAGGCAAATATTGTACTTTTACTCCACTACAATTATTTGAAAACTTTAGTTACTAGTTACTTTTTAGATGTAAATTATGATATTATGAAACATACATTAACCACTTTAGCCCTATTTTATACATGGCTATTTGAAAATAGCAGATCTACAAAAGACACGACATCGCGACACGTTGTGAGCTGGTAGATCGGCTATTTTCAAATATTTAGTACTTTTACTTTTCGTACTTTAAGTACATTTTCTTTTAGTGGCTCTTAATGTGAGCTGTGCCTCTGAAATCATACAAAACACAACACAACACAAAGCCCGGAAACATGACATGGAGCAACTTCTACCTGGTTTTGGCACTTTCTCCATTGAAAACCTGTACATCTACATAAACGTTCACATTTCAAATATAAAGTACTGAATCTCAATACTTGTTATATATACTTGCTTCTAGTGACTGATATTGTCCTTCTAATGAACGTTAGACTCATTAAAACACACGTCTCTGCTTCTAGTGACTGATATTGTCCTTCTAATGAACGTTAGACTCATTCAAACACACGTCTCTGCTTCTAGTGACTGATATTGTCCTTCTAATGAACGTTAGACTCATTAAAACACACGTCTCTGCTTCTAGTGACTGATATTGTCCTTCTAATGAACGTTAGACTCATTAAAACACACGTCTCTGCCTTCTAGTGACTGATATTGTTCTTCTAATAGATCGAGTCACTTGAACACAGACCTGCTGTTGTAATGAAGGGAGCAGTGGTGTGAAGTAACAAAGTAAAACTTTGAGGTATTTTTACTTTGCTGGAGTATTTCTAATTCTCAGTACTTTTACATCTACTCCATCTCAGAGGCAAATATTGTACTTTTACTCCACTACAATTATTGGATAACTTTAGTTACTAGTTACTTTATAGATGTTAAATATTATCACAAAACATACATTAACCACTTCAGCCCTATTTAGACTTCGGCTATTTGAAAATAGCAGATCTACAAGCTCACAACGCGTCGCGATGTGAGCTTGTAGATCTTCTATTTTCAAATGATTGTATACTGCAAAACTGTGCAGTGTACACACACACACACACACACACACACACACACACACACACACACACACACACACACACACACACACACACACACACAGGATGCCAGAGCAGAACCTCTGGACCAAATGTCTCAGATCGGCCTGTTACCAGTGTTCATTTTGATTTAGTCTTTTGAATAATAATAAAACACCATTTAGTTTTAGTCCTATTTTAGTAACTAAATATCAAAACCTTAGTCTTTTAGTCTTAGTCGACACAATGAACACTGCCTGTTGTTACATATTGTTATATTACTCCTACAGACTTTGTCACAGACATCGCTACACAGTATCTCTAGTCATGTGATCAACCCGGATCTGTCCCATTATCCACATTCTATCCTGATTGGCTGAGAATGTCTTTGGTATTTGGTCCGTTTTGAACAAAATGCCTCAAATCATGAACACAGCGTGTGATTTACGAGACATTTTGCAGCATCACAATCATCTTAACCACTTTATCCATATTTTATACTTTGGTTATTCAAAAATATCAGATCTACAAGCTCACAGCGTGTCTAAATATCAGATCTACAAGCTCACCGCGCTATACATTCCCACTATAACCTGACTCAGCCAGATGAGGGCGGTATTGAGTTTCACAATACACCCTGATCTGGAATCTCTCAGGGAGTAGAGCTGCCCGGTCTCTGCGTGTACGAACCAATCAGCGGCTGCTAGGGGCGGGATCATCCAATCACCTGCCAAGTAGCTTGAAAAAATGAAACGCCGTCTGGCATGGATTCTGCTACCGGAGTCTCAGATGGAAGTAGGCTGTGAAACAAAATGTGTGTCGCAAGCTTCTTCCATTTGGTGAAGGTTATTCCCACTATGCCGAGGATGAAATGCCACTTGAACATTTGCAATTCATTTATTCATGAAATTGTCTGGACTTGAGTACATCAGTGAAAATAAACAGTTTCATTATTGTTAAGCACAGTATTATTACAAGTATTTAAAGTTTGGTACTCTGTATCGGTCTGGAGGAAAAAAATAAGTTACAACGGTAGAGTAATAGTTTCTATAAGAACTAATAATACATTAATTGTTATTGGTATCAAGCATAACTATAGGCTACAGTATATAAAAGTATATAAAATAATAATGAACAGCTTCTATTTCATTGTTTAACACATTGAATGCCAAAAACGGTCCGGACCGTTTTTGAGGGTCCAAACGAGAAGTGCCGAAAACGGTCCGGACCGTTTTTGACCCAATTCTATTTTTATACATGTGGGCCACGTGGGGCGCTAAAACGAAACTTTGACATCACCCAAGCAGTTTCTGAGAAGAAGAGGCTGGATGTGGCTCCATGTCAAAAATCCTTCCGGTCGGCGTTTTCAATGTTATCTCCTTGATTAAAAGCTTAATATCTCCATTTCTTTTTAATGTGGTGGAAACGAGCCGTTTTCGATCGGCGATCACGCTGCAATGGAGGGTCGCGTTGGAAATATTATTGTTCCAGGCGTTAGTCGGGACCCTCCGCCGTCTCGCACGCACGCTTTGTTTACATGCATTTCCGCGTCGGGGCTTCTCACAGCACGAAATGTATAACGCAAGTGGATGGAAGAAATGCTGGCACTCAACGTATAATATTTTAATAAACCTCTGGCACCCAATGTGTTAATAATATGACTTCCTTACAGTCAACAGAACTGAACAACCTGCTGTTGCAGTTCAAAATAGCAGATCTAGAAGCTCGTAACACGGCACCGAGTGCCACGCTACGAGCTTGTAGATCTGCTATTTAATTTTTTTATCTGTAAAATGTGTGCAAATCTTTGAATATGTATATTTTTAAAGCGAACATTTGTAACTAAAATCTTTGCTTCTAGGGGGTCCCTGGAATAACATAAAAAAAATTATATTAAAAGATTTGCACAAATTTTCACGATTTTCAAAAATAGCAGATCTACAAGCTTGTAGCGTGGCACCAAGGCACCAAGAGAGACAGACCTAATGTCGGTTAAAAACTAAACAAAAAAAACATATTCATTGTAACACAGTGATACAGCATTAAATATTAAACAGTAATACAGCATTATTTAAATAAATAACTAATATTATTGCTGTTTTGTTAAACTACTCTTTAGTGAGTAAAGTATATTATTGCAGTAATATATTACTTAGTAACACACTACTGCCAACAACTCATACGGTTTGTCTGGAAAATAAGCCCTTTTTTGTGTTACTGTTTATACTCTGTGTGTATGCTCATGTGTTTTTTCAGATGATCATTTCGACTGAATTTTTGCTCACAAACTGTACAACTAAAGGGTTTTTCCCCTGTATGCGTCCTAATGTGCTTCTTTAGATGTGCATTTTGTCCAAAACCTTTGCCACACACTGTACAGCTGAAGTGTTTTTCTCCTGTATGAATCACCATGTGTGATTTGAGTGTTACATTGTGACGAAAGCCTTTGCCACAGACTTTACAACTGAAGGGTTTTTCCCCTGTATGAATCCTCATGTGATTCTTCAGATGTTCGTTTCGGTTGAATCCTTTTTTACAAGTTGTACAACTAAAGGGTTTTTCTCCTGTATGAACTGCCATATGTGCCTTCAGATTTTCATTGTGACCAAAGCATTTGGCACAGACTGTACATCTAAAGGGTTTTTCCCCTGTATGACTTCTCATGTGCATCTTCAAATGTACACTTCGATTGAAACATTTCCCACAAAATGTACAGCTAAAGGGTCTTTCTCCTGTATGGATCATCATGTGTGTCTTCAGGTTCCCATTGTGACCAAACTCTTGGCCACAAACTTTACAACAAAAAGGTTTTTCCCCTGTATGGCTCCTCATGTGTTTTTTTAGATTACCCATTTCACCACAACCTTTGCCACAAACTGTACAAGTAAACAGCTTTTCACCTGTATGAATCCTTGTGTGCTTATTCAGATTTCCCTTTAGATTGAAACTTTTGCCACAATATGTACACCTAAAGCTTTTCTTCGTTGTGTGACGTTTCATGGCAGTGTTGCTCACAGATGGTATTTGTCCTTGTTGTGTCTGGTGTGATGTCAGTGTGTTTACAGATGACGGGTCTTCCCTAGTCTCCTCCCACTCATCACTGTCTTCAGTGTCAGATTCAGAACAGTGTGAAGAGAAGAGCTGCTCATCTCTGGTTGGTTGTGATGTTCCACCGTCCTCTACATCAGTGTGTGTTTTCATGTGTTGAGATGATGATGATGATGATGATGAAAACAGAGACACAGAGCCTGCAGCCAGAACCTCATCATCATCTTCACCTTTCACTGCTAGTAATGTCAACGATGACCCAAGAAGCTCTTCCTGTTCCTCTTTAATCTGTGGAGGCTCTGGTTCTTCCTGGACCAGACTGGAGCTCCTCTCCTCGTGTTGTGGAGGTTGTGGTTCCTCCTGGACCAGACTGGAGCTCCTCTCCTCTTCAGGGGAAACCTCCTCTTTACAGACAGGGAGGTGCAGGATGTCTGGGCAAAAAAATAAACAGAGAGAAAACCATTGGATGTTTGAACTTTGAAACATTCTATAAAGCGTCGCCTCTGTTTTCCTGGTAATTAGAGTTAGTTCTGCTGAAGCTAAAAGCTCCATTTCTAAAAGATCCTCATCCTGGCCTTTCCTCGTTCCATGGATCGCGCACGACATCTGTTAGGTGACAATAAAGTTGATTCTGATTCACCAAAGACATTTGTTATCGGCTGCAACCATTGCAATCAATGAATACACTTTATCTGCGGTGGAAACTTCACTTAGTCTTAGTTTTGTGCAGTAATGTTTGAATCTTGTGTATAAGTGTTTTTTATTAACACAAATATTGTTGTTTTGTAAGAGCGTGGCATTTGACACACTGACCATCACATCCTGGTGCAGAGACTAGAACCTGAAGATCTATCTGGTCTCCATTGAATTAACTAGACTAGAACTAGACTAGAACATCTAATTAGCATTGAATGAGAACTGCATTGTCTGTCTGTCTGTCTGTCTGTCTTTCTACAAGACATTCCTCATGACAGTGAAGCAGAGAAGAGACCACACCCCCTCCTCTGCATGTGTGTTTTTTCACACCAAGAATGGCAAAAAGGACAACTAGAAAATGTGCTCCTCGGAGCACAGGTCTCCGCCAGTACTGTTCCTGATTAATCCTGTCTTACCTATTTATGTTACATATTGTCACGTGTCACTTGACCAATGTTAGCTTGACCAATGTTACCTCACTTCAAAAACATAAATGGATTTTTGAAGTGACACACCTATTTATAGGATTTTATTTCGTCATGCGTCTTGCTAGCCAATCAAAAGCATTGCTGACAACATATTGTCACGTGTCACGTGAAGCTTGACCAATGTTAGCTTGGCTAGGGGGGGGGGGACACGGACGGGAACGAAAACATACTCTCCACCTCTGGCGGAGACAAAAAGACAAAGTGTGCATCAGCAGCAGCAGCCTTAGCATGGTGGAGTCTGAGCTCTACAGCAGCCATGTTGTAGAGACATTTGGGCCTCTTCCTTACTTCCTTCACAGGTGTTGATTGATTGATTGATTTGGTCTCCTGAAAGACAGACTTTCAGGCCTGTTTTGAAGGCCAGAGATCCACATTTATTTTTAAGGGATGGTTTCAGGGCATTCCACACTTTGGTGGCAGAACAGTAGAAAGAGAATGTACCCATGTTTGTTCTATAGAGCGTGCCAACGACTCGTCACCACGGGGGGCGTGGCATAGTAGCTGCAGACATACTTGAGGGGGGGCAATGTTAAGTCAACCTGGTTTTTACCCCTCAAAGATGTCCGCCGCTACCAAAAGACACTTGCTGACGCCCCCTTCAGGATTTTTGGCACGCTCTATTGATGGGGGGTACCAGATCATTGTTGTCGCTTCCTCTAGTATTGTCGCTCACTTTTTTTTTATGTATTTAGTCAGATATGAGGGTATTGAGGGCGTTGAGGGCAGCATTGACTATTTTGAAAGCCAATCACATTTTTTTTATTGTTTAACCCTGTCTTCTACCCTGAGCCATTCTAGGCTAAAATCCTAGGCTAAAAAAATGAGGCCGAGAAGTAGCCGTATCAGTTTGTTTCGGGAGGTTGGAAGTTTGCTGGCTCACTGGAAACACTCTGCTACACCAGTGGGTCTCAAAGTGTGGTCCAGGGACCCCCATGGGTCCTTGAGGGGGTTCCAAATGGCCTCTTACGGGTGTGTAACTCTGAGTGTGCAAATGGAACCAAATGGACCCATAAGGTTCCATTTGGTTCCATTTGCACCCCCTCTTGATCGTTATGGGGTCCTTGAAATTAAAGTTTGAGAACCACTGTGCTACACTAAAAGTGCTAAACCTGTGAAGAAAGTAAGGAAGAGGCCCATCCAATATGGCTGCTGTGCATAGAACCTGTTCATCAGAGCTGAGTGGTCAACTCAGACAGACAAGAAACAAACCTAAAATGTTCCGTTAAAATGCACTCAACAAACAAGCAACATTCACTGTGCAAAACATAACTGTGCAAATTAGTGATTTCAAAATAGCGAGAGTAACCCTTCTGTACAAAAAGGGAAGTAAATGACAGTAGACCCCGGCAACTACCGCCCTATTTCTATTCTTAGTTCCATCTCGAAGGTTATGGAAAAGATGTTGAACAGGTTGAAAAGTATCTTGCTGAAAAAATAAACTAATGTAAGAATTTCCAATCTGGCTTCAGGACAGCCCGTTCCACTGACACATGCAAATACTGTGGCATGGTCATGCTGGACCTCCAAAAGGCTTTTGACACAGTTAATCACTCTATATTGATTGATAAACAAAGTCTCAGTGGCGGGGCTTATTTTGATGTGAAAAGGGAGATTATTCTAGAGTCTAGGTGCGGCCACGGAGAAAGCCCGCTCACCTTTGGTAATGACGTTTCTCAGTGGATGATCCATAGAAACCTAGTGGCAGGAGGCTCTTCTATCAGATCAGAAATGTATGGAGGGGCTAGACCAATGAGAGCTTTAAAAACTATTCTAAATGTTACTGGTAACCAGTGCAGTTGTGCCAGAGCAGGAGTAATATGTTCTCGTTTGTTCCAGTAATGAGTCTAGCAGCAGAATTTTGAACCATCTGTAACCAGGAGATGGTGTACTGGGGTAGCCCCAGATATAGAGAATTACACTAGTCCAGACGAGAGGTGATAAAAGCATGTGTTACTGTGACTAGGTCTATGTGTTAAAATGGGTTTTATCATGTGTTACTGTGACTAGGTCTCTATGTGTTAAAATGGGTTTTATCATGTGTTACTGTGACTAGGTCTCTATGTGTTAAAATGGGTTTTAGCATGTGTTACTGTGACTAGGTCTCTATGTGTTAAAATGGGTTTTATCATGTGTTACTGTGACTAGGTCTATGTGTTAAAATGGGTTTTATCATGTGTTACTGTGACTAGGTCTCTATGTGTTAAAATGGGGTTTATCATGTGTTACTGTGACTAGGTCTCTATGTGTTAAAATGGGTTTTAGCATGTGTTACTGTGACTAGGTCTCTATGTGTTAAAATGGGTTTTATCATGTGTTACTGTGACTAGGTCTATGTGTTAAAATGGGTTTTATCATGTGTTACTGTGACTAGGTCTCTATGTGTTAAAATGGGTTTTATCATGTGTTACTGTGACTAGGTCTCTATGTATTAAAATGGGTTTTAGCATGTGTTACTGTGACTAGATATCTATGTGTTAAAATGGGTCTTAGCATGTGTTACTGTGACTAGGTCTCTATGTGTTAAAATGGGTTTTATCATGTGTTACTGTGACTAGGTCTTTATGTGTTAAAATGGGTCTTAGCATGTGTTACTGTGACTAGGTCTCTATGTGTTAAAATGGGTTTTATCATGTGTTACTGTGACTAGGTCTTTATGTGTTGACATGGGTTTTATCATGTGTTACTGTGACTAGGTCTCTAAGTGTTAAAATGGGTTTTAGCATGTGTTACCGTGACTAGGTCTCTATGTGTTAAAATGGGTTTTATCATGTGTTACTGTGACTAGGTCTCTATGTGTTAAAATGGGTTTTAGCATGTGTTACTGTGACTAGGTCTCTATGTGTTAAAATGGGGTTTAGCATGGGTTACAGTGACTAGGTCTCTATGTGTTAAAATGGGTTTTAGCATGGGTTACTGTGACTAGGTCTCTATGTGTTAAAATGGGTTTTAGCATGTGTTACTGTGACTAGGTCTCTATGTGTTAAAATGGGTTTTAGCATGTGTTACTGTGACTAGGTCTCTGTGTTAAAATGGGTTTTATCATGTGTTAAAATGGGTTTTAGCATGTGTTACTGTGACTAGGTCTCTATGTGTTAAAATGGGTTTTATCATGTGTTACTGTGACTAGGTCTCTAAGTGTTAAAATGGGTTTTAGCATGTGTTACTGTGACTAGGTCTCTATGTGTTAAAATGGGTTTTATCATGTGTTACTGTGACTAGGTCTCTATGTGTTAAATGGGTTTTATCATGTGTTACTGTGACTAGGTCTCTATGTGTTAAAATGGGTTTTAGCATGTGTTACTGTGACTAGGTCTCTATGTGTTAAAATGGGTTTTAGCATGTGTTCTCTAAACAGGCTCTAAAAGGCCATAACTCCAGTTCCCAGCATGCTTAACTTCCCAAACTTAGTAGATGCTCTTAGACGGCCAATAAGGACAGGACACGGATTTAACATTGTTCCTCTAGTTCATATAGCTTAATAAAATTAACTCAAAGGCACCACTCACTTCACACTGGTTGTGAAGTGGGCGTGCCTTCAGATCAGGAAGCAGGCAGCGCTTTACCCAATAAAATGTAGTGGGCGGGATTTACTGTCTGTGGTCTCGCTTCCCACTGAAAACAAACCGAAACTCATTTAACAATAGCGTCCTCGGAGCAGACAAAACCACGGAAAGATATTCACATTTTAACTTGCTCTTTCATCATAGAAACAAGTGGGCTTATAACCAAAACGATCCATGTTCTCTGGGAGAAGTGGTGTTAGTGTTCCGTGTAGAAATATTGTTAGTTGGAATGAAAACATAAGCGCACCACCGGAAGTGGAGCGCTGAAGGCAGACCAAAAACCTGGTTTCCTTGCGCACGGGTGCTCCATCGACCTCCTCCCAGAGCCAAGTGAAAGAGTAAAAAACAGCAGAGGGCGCTGTTTTTCCTTATTATTTGGCGTTGGGTTCCCAGATTGGACATAAGTAAACTTACTGGTGTCCAGCTGGTCTTCAGGTTCCTGTTTAATAGAAAGACTCCTGGCTGCTTCTGGACCAATCATCTTCACTGGTGCACCGGATCCTGTTTGATACAATAATAATATATAATAATGTTTAATACAATAATAATATATAATAATGTTTAATACAATAATAATATATAATAATGTTTAATACATATATTAATAATCATCTTGCTGTTACACTAATTAAACACAAACAGGAGACAGTGCACCTGTGCACCACATGCACCTCTGAAAGGCGCACACACACACACACACACACACACACACACACACACACACACACACACACACACACACACACACACACACACACACACACACACACACACACACACACACACACACACACACACACACACACACACACACACACACACACACACAAACACACACGTGAGCCATAAAACGGCCATAACTCCAGTTCCCAGCATGCTAAACTTCCCAAACTTAGTAGATGCTCTTAGACGGCCAATAAGGACAGGCCGTAATTGCTTAAGCCCCACCCCCTCTGTGTTCCTATTGGCTGGGCTTTAAACAGCCATAACTCCAGTTCCCAGTATGATAAACTTCCCAATAGGGACAGGCTGTTATTGCTTAGGCCCCACCCACTCTGTGTTCCTGTTGAGCAGCCTTGAAATGAATAGACACGGATTTAACATAGTTCCTCTAGTTCATATAGCTTAATACAATTAACTCAAAGGCACCACTCACTTCACACTGGTTGTGATTTTTTGTTACAAGGTTAAAGCTCTATATTGTGATAGTAATCATTACTATAGAGTGTTTGTTCAGTAACAGTGTTAAATAGATCTATATTGTGATAGTAATCATTACTATAGACTAGTGTTTGTTCAGTAACAGTGTTAAATAGCTCTATATTGTGATAGTAATCATTACAATAGAGTGTTTGTTCAGTAACAGTGTTAAATAGCTCTATATTGTGATAGTAATCATTACTATAGAGTGTTTGTTCAGTAACAGTGTTAAATAGCTCTATATTGTGATAGTAATCATTACAATAGAGTGTTTGTTCAGTAACAGTGTTAAATAGCTCTATATTGTGATAGTAATCATTACAATAGAGTGTTTGTTCAGTAACAGTGTTAAATAGCTCTATATTGTGATAGTAATCATTACAATAGTGTTTGTTCAGTAACAGTGTTAAATAGATCTATATTGTGATAGTAACCATTGCTATAGAGTGTTTGTTCAGTAACAGTGTTAAATAGATCTATATTGTGATAGTAATCATTGCTATAGAGTGTTTGTTCAGTAACAGTGTTAAATAGCTCTATATTGTGATAGTAACCATTGCTATAGAGTGTTTGTTCAGTAACAGTGTTAAATAGCTCTATATTGTGATAGTAATCATTACAATAGAGTGTTTGTTCAGTAACAGTGTTAAATAGATCTATATTGTGATAGTAATCATTACAATAGAGTGTTTGTTCAGTAACAGTGTTAAATAGCTCTATATTGTGATAGTAATCATTACAATAGAGTGTTTGTTCAGTAACAGTGTTAAATAGCTCTATATTGTGATAGTAATCATTACAATAGAGTGTTTGTTCAGTAACAGTGTTAAATAGATCTATATTGTGATAGTAATCATTACAATAGAGTGTTTGTTCAGTAACAGTGTTAAATAGATCTATATTGTGATAGTAATCATTACAATAGAGTGTTTGTTCAGTAACAGTGTTAAATAGATCTATATTGTGATAGTAATAATTACTATAGAGTGTTTGTTCAGTAACAGTGTTAAATAGATCTATATTGTGATAGTAATCATTACTATAGAGTGTTTGTTCAGTAACAGTGTTAAATAGATCTATATTGTGATAGTAATCATTACTATAGACTAGTGTTTGTTCAGTAACAGTGTTAAATAGATCTATATTGTGATAGTAATCATTACTATAGAGTGTTTGTTCAGTAACAGTGTTAAATAGATCTATATTGTGATAGTAATCATTACTATAGAGTGTTTGTTCAGTAACAGTGTTAAATAGATCTATATTGTGATAGTAAACATTACTATAGAGTGTTTGTTCAGTAACAGTGTTAAATAGATCTATATTGTGATAGTAATCATTACTATAGAGTGTTTGTTCAGTAACAGTGTTAAATAGATCTATATTGTGATAGTAATCATTACTATAGACTAGTGTTTGTTCAGTAACAGTGTTAAATAGATCTATATTGTGATAGTAATCATTACAATAGAGTGTTTGTTCAGTAACAGTGTTAAATAGATCTATATTGTGATAGTAATCATTACTATAGACTAGTGTTTGTTCAGTAACAGTGTTAAATAGATCTATATTGTGATAGTAATCATTACAATAGAGTGTTTGTTCAGTAACAGTGTTAAATAGATCTATATTGTAATAGTAATCATTACTATAGACTAGTGTTTGTTCAGTAACAGTGTTAAATAGATCTATATTGTGATAGTAATCATTACTATAGAGTGTTTGTTCAGTAACAGTGTTAAATAGATCTATATTGTGATAGTAATCATTACTATAGAGTGTTTGTTCAGTAACAGTGTTAAATAGATCTATATTGTGATAGTAATCATTACTATAGACTAGTGTTTGTTCAGTAACAGTGTTAAATAGATCTATATTGTGATAGTAATCATTACAATAGAGTGTTTGTTCAGTAACAGTGTTAAATAGATCTATATTGTGATAGTAATCATTACTATAGAGTGTTTGTTCAGTAACAGTGTTAAATAGATCTATATTGTGATAGTAATCATTACTATAGACTAGTGTTTGTTCAGTAACAGTGTTAAATAGCTCTATATTGTGATAGTAATCATTACTATAGACTAGTGTTTGTTCAGTAACAGTGTTAAATAGCTCTATATTGTGATAGTAATCATTACAATAGAGTGTTTGTTCAGTAACAGTGTTAAATAGATCTATATTGTGATAGTAATCATTACAATAGAGTGTTTGTTCAGTAACAGTGTTAAATAGATCTATATTGTGATAGTAATCATTGCTATAGAGTGTTTGTTCAGTAACAGTGTTAAATAGATCTATATTGTGATAGTAATCATTACTATAGAGTGTTTGTTCAGTAACAGTGTTAAATAGATCTATATTGTGATAGTAATCATTACTATAGAGTGTTTGTTCAGTAACAATGTTAAATAGATCTATATTGTGATAGTAATCATTACAATAGAGTGTTTGTTCAGTAACAGTGTTAAATCGCTCTATATATACCTGCAGTGTGTAGTTGTGTGTCATACTGAATTGTGTATGCTGTTGGGGAATAAATCACTGACAGTCTCTAAGCAATAGGCCAGTGGAAATAATATTGGGAGCCCGCCTTTCTTCTCCCTCCCTTCCTTGTAACTGTATGTGCTCAGAGAAGTCATAAATGTTATTTGTGTCAAAGACGAAAACATTGACTTCATTAGTACATTGTTATAAATAGGGATTCCACGATAGGAACCGGACAAGCTAACTTGGAAATCTAGCCAAACATAATTAATTATTTGAAGGCTAAGGGCCAGCTAGCCAAAGTTTAGTGGATCCATGAGTCCTATAGCTAACAGATTAATGAACGTGTTATAGTGCCGGCGAGTGAACTCCAGTTTGACATATTCTGGCGCTCATCGTTATCTTAGAAAACTCCTGGAGCAAGGAGTCTCGTTCTGTATTCAGAGAGCTCGTGGATTAATACAGATGGTTTAGATTTTTAGAAATTAATTTCTAAATTAATTGACTAATTATTGACGCCTTCTGATTGATTAGCGTGACTTTCTACAACATGTAACAGACATAGCTGCAGTGTGTAGTTGTGTGTCATGTGTACATGTAACAGACATAGCTGCAGTGTGTAGTTGTGTGTCATGTGTACATGTAACAGACATACCTGCAGTGTGTAGTTGTGTGGCATGTGTACATGTAACAGACACACCTGCAGTGTGTAGTTGTGTGTCATGTGTACATGTAACAAACATACCTGCAGTGTGTAGTTGTGTGTCATGTGTACATGTAACAGACACACCTGCAGTGTGTAGTTGTGTGTCATGTGTACATGTAACAAACACACCTGCAGTGTGTAGTTGTGTGTCATGTGTACATGTAACAGACACACCTGCAGTGTGTAGTTGTGTGTCATGTGTACATGTAACAGACACACCTGCAGTGTGTAGTTGTGTGTCATGTGTACATGTAACAGACACACCTGCAGTGTGTAGTTGTGTGTCATGTGTACATGTAACAGACACACCTGCAGTGTGTAGTTGTGTGTCATGTGTACATGTAACAGACATACCTGCAGTGTGTAGTTGTGTGTCATGTGTACATGTAACAGACATAGCTGCAGTGTGTAGTTGTGTGTCATGTGTACATGTAACAGACATACCTGCAGTGTGTAGTTGTGTGTCATGTGTACATGTAACAGACATACCTGCAGTGTGTAGTTGTGTGTCATGTGTACATGTAACAGACATACCTGCAGTGTGTAGTTGTGTGTCATGTGTACATGTAACAGACATAGCTGCAGTGTGTAGTTGTGTGTCATGTGTACATGTAACAGACATACCTGCAGTGTGTAGTTGTGTGTCATGTGTACATGTAACAGACATACCTGCAGTGTGTAGTTGTGTGTCATGTGTACATGTAACAGACATACCTGCAGTGTGTAGTTGTGTGTCATGTGTACATGTAACAGACATACCTGCAGTGTGTAGTTGTGTGTCATGTGTACATGTAACAGACATACCTGCAGTGTGTAGTTGTGTGTCATGTGTACATGTAACAGACACACCTGCAGTGTGTAGTTGTGTGTCATGTGTACATGTAACAGACATACCTGCAGTGTGTAGTTGTGTGTCATGTGTACATGTAACAGACATACCTGCAGTGTGTAGTTGTGTGTCATGTGTACATGTAACAGACATACCTGCAGTGTGTAGTTGTGTGTCATGTGTACATGTAACAGACACACCTGCAGTGTGTAGTTGTGTGTCATGTGTACATGTAACAGACATACCTGCAGTGTGTAGTTGTGTGTCATGTGTACATGTAACAGACATACCTGCAGTGTGTAGTTGTGTGTCATGTGTACATGTAACAGACATACCTGCAGTGTGTAGTTGTGTGTCATGTGTACATGTAACAGACATACCTGCAGTGTGTAGTTGTGTGTCATGTGTACATGTAACAGACATACCTGCAGTGTGTAGTTGTGTGTCCACATTAAAGGCCATGTCCAGTAGTTTGCTCTGGTGATCCAGTAGAGTTTCTAGGGTCTCTATCTCTCTCTGGAAGAGGTTGCACATCCACTCTGCAGCCGCACTGAGGCGCTCCAACACAAACACTCTGACAAGCTTCACACAACAAGCGTCACTTTGTTTTTCCAAAACACACAATATGTCCTCTCCCACCACTGACGTCATGTGTTCATTTATGGACAGCCGTACAGACTCCATTTGACACATTTGACCTCCTTTAGGACACATCTGGACCACAGATACACAACTACTACACACCTACTACACAACTACTACACAACAACACACAACCAGTTCTTTGTCTCACAACAACACGGAGATACTTCCTGGTCAACGTGTCTCACGCATGCGCAGTGAGTCACCCAGGCATAGGCTTCGTCGCCTCCTGGTGGAGGAGATGTAGTACTGCTTCTAGTAGACTGGGGACCGTTTACTATTCACTTTGCATATCCGGTGTGAAGCGGAAACGGAAACAGTCAGTGTTTGTGTATGAATAAGCATGTGAACAGTACCGGATACAGTAGGCGGGCTCTAGACCGGATGTCAGTAGTAAATAGAAAGCCTGGAGACGCGGGGTGGTTCTTTAGCAGAGATGGTTCATTTATGAGTGTTTTATCTATATATTAAACACATTTCTCTCAATATTAAAACTGATTGTATAAACAATCGTTCGTATGATTATGGTGGATATATACATTTATAACATTACAATACTAGAAGTGCGTGTTTTTGTGGTTATTAAACCATTTGCAGAAACGCGTATTTACAATCTACAGCGGTGTAGCCTGGGATTATTTAATACCATAACACCTACATGATTATTATAACAGTGCTAATCCCAGGCTCCATGCAGAATGACGTCATTAATATCATGGAAATACCTTGAATATGATCATTATCATTATCAAATAATCATATTTGAACTGGGGACCCCCCAAAATAATCATATTTGCAGGGCTGCCAACTTTCAGAAATTTGTAAGAGTGAGACTTTAACTGTCATAATGCGATCGGCCGGCGGCGAAATTTTTTTTGGGGGCCCAAAATTTTAAAAGGGCCCTTTTTAACGCTCATTTAAAGGAATTTAACATTAAGACTGATGTCTTCACCCCCATGCCAGCTGCTCTCCCTGTCGGCCCCCTCATGCTTATATAGTGTTAATAATTGCATTTATTAATTAATTCTGATGAAAAACACGACTACATTATGCTATTGTTAGTCACATTTATTCAACATTGGGTTTGGACACAGGTTTCACTTAGAGCAAAGGTATTATAATATGTTACTCTCTACCTCCCCCTACAGGCTGGTATTATAATATGTGACTCTCTACCTCCCCCTACAGGCTGGTATTATAATATGTTACTCTCTACCTCCCCCTACAGGCTGGTATTATAATATGTTACTCTCTACCTCCCCCTACAGGCTGGTATTATACTATGTTACTCTCTACCTCCCCTACAGGCTGGTATTATAATATGTTACTCTCTACCTCCCCCTACAGGCTGGTATTATAATATGTTACTCTCTACCTCCCCCTACAGGCTGGTATTATAATATGTGACTCTCTACCTCCCCCTACAGGCTGGTATTATAATATGTTACTCTCTACCTCCCCCTACAGGCTGGTATTATAATATGTTACTCTCTACCTCCCCCTACAGGCTGGTATTATACTATGTTACTCTCTACCTCCCCCTACAGGCTGGTATTATAATATGTTACTCTCTACCTCCCCCTACAGGCTGGTATTATAATATGTTACTCTCTACCTCCCCCTACAGGCTGGTATTATACTATGTTACTCTCTACCTCCCCCTACAGGCTGGTATTATAATATGTTACTCTCTACCTCCCCCTACAGGCTGGTATTATACTATGTTACTCTCTACCTCCCCCTACAGGCTGGTATTATAATATGTTACTCTCTACCTCCCCCTACAGGCTGGTATTATAATATGTTACTCTCTACCTCCCCCTACAGGCTGGTATTATAATGTTACTCTCTACCTCCCCCTACAGGCTGGTATTATAATTTGACTCTCTACCTCCCCTTACAGGCTGGTATTATAATATGTTACTCTCTACCTCCCCCTACAGGCTGGTATTATACTATGTTACTCTCTACCTCCCCCTACAGGCTGGTATTATAATATGTTACTCTCTACCTCCCCCTACAGGCTGGTATTATAATATGTTACTCTCTACCTCCCCCTACAGGCTGGTATTATAATGTTACTCTCTACCTCCCCCTACAGGCTGGTATTATAATTTTACTCTCTACCTCCCCTTACAGGCTGGTATTATAATATGTTACTCTCTACCTCCCCCTACAGGCTGGTATTATAATGTGATTCTCTACCTCCCCCTACAGGCTGGTAGGGCCTGTAATAAAGGCCAATCAAAAAGAAGGCCATCAAATAAAACGATGATTTTTAAGTCCACGGAAATAATGAATTTAACTTGAAGGTTAAGGATGATTTAATTTTAATATAGTACAAGAATAGTGTAACTACTGTATCTGTAAAATATAACCCATTTATTTCATAAAATTATGTATTGGGTTATAGCCTATTTGTCTCAATATTTGTCACATTCAGCCCTGGACTTCACTGACTGTAGGGGTCACATTAATCACATTAGAATCACAGATTAGAGATTTTATGTATTTTCCCCTATTTTCTGTATTTTTCACTATTTAAAATATAGTATTTCTTAATTTTTAATAATTATAGCTCGTAGATTGGCTTTTTCACCATTTGAAATTGTTTTAAAATAAAAGGTCAACAGTTTTCCCAACCGACAGAGAGTCAGAGACAATATTTTGCCTATATATGGTTCTGTATTAGTGTATGAGTCAGTTTTAGCAGATTTCATTCTAATTGGCTACTGTAGACTGCCTATCAATTTCATGGGCCTGGGTAGGGCCACCTGGCCTGGCGGATATCTTCCCTGTTGCGCAGCAGCACGTCAGCAAGTGAAGGAAATGAATAAATACAAATAAACATAATGTTTTGATGGATAAATGCAAATGATTAAATCATATATATATCTTCGCTGTCAGGCCGAAACCTTTCCATATTTCAACTTTATGTTTTTTCATAAATGAATGCCTTACTTAAGCGGTTCTCAAACTGGGGTCCGGGGACCCCCAGGGGTCCTTGAGGAGTTACATGACTTTAACTATGAGAGTGTTCCATTTGTACACTCTCAGAGTTAGGATTTCTTAGTATAGATTGGGGTCCCAGAGATAGCAAAGAGGTATCAAATGGGGGTCCGTGGCCTAATGCTTATTAAACTGGGGGTCCATGAAATTAAAAAGTATGAGAACCACTGCCCTACTTCATCATACAAGAGTGTCACACTATAAGAGTAAAAATAGCCGATCTACAAACTACCAACATGCCGAGATATGATGTGTTGTGAGCTTGTAGATCAGCTATTTTCACAAATTACAATTTCCTATAGTATTGTTTGTTGATTACTTTTCATGCAGTAATGCTATTTTATATTTATATTTTTTTTATTTATTAAAAAGGTCTTTAAAAAAATGGTCACTTTACTGTCATCTGGGGACCCCCTCCAAACAAAAAAATTACGTGGGGACCCCCCTGGGCCTTGTGGGTCCCTGGTCCCGACACACAGGTTGAGAACCAGTGATTTGACTAACACTGCTAGTCACAGTTTGTTGTTAAAACCACCAGCAACATGTATGCTGCTCACCAGCAGCCTGTGTAACGTTTAAGTCTCATGTAGTCAGACCCACCATTTCATCAAAATAAAATGATTTGTAAAGATATAATGTGTTTGTAAAAAGGAGGTGGTTAAGTTATCTACCGTTTGACCCGCTTCAGAATCAGTCACGGCATATTGAGGCGCTGACAGACTCGTCGGTCGGCGTTTCACGTTGTATACTTTTTTAATTTCTCCACCAAAGTGTTGTGCTTCCTTAAATGCTTCTCCTTGGCTAGAGAGACGCAATGACCCGCCTTAAGCTGCCTCTGATTGGTTTGTATTAGTGACAGACGAGCGTCATGTGAACCGTGGCTGCAGTCCATCGCGCAGCGCACCAACCACAAATCTGGAAAAGTCGTCCTAAAACACCCTCGCCCCCGGTCTAATGCGGCGGCCACGGTCCGCGAAAAAAGGGTGGCAGTGTGTTTTAGGACGAGGCTTCCGTTTTCCACCCGATTGCTCTTTTTTTTTTTTTTTTGCTGTGAGAGGGGGGAAAAAGCGTGAGAAATGGCAAGTGTGGCGTGAGGCGTGAGAAGAGGTTAAATTGCGTGACTCTCACTCTCAAAGAGTGAGAGTTGGCAGCTCTGTATTTGAACTGGGAACCCCCCAAAATAATCATATTTGAACTGGGAACCCCCCAAAATAATCATATTTGAACTGGGGACCCCCCAAAATAATCATATTTGAACTGGGGACCCCCCAAAATAATCATAATTGAACTGGGGACCCCCCAAAATAATCATATTTGAACTGGGGACCCCCCAAAATAATCATATTTGAACTGGGGACCCCCCAAAATAATCATAATTGAACTGGGGACCCCCCAAAATAATCATATTTGAACTGGGGACCCCCCAAAATAATCATATTTGAACTGGGGACCCCCCAAAATAATCATATTTGAACTGGGGACCCCCCAAAATAATCATATTTGAACTGGGGACCGCCCACCCTGACAAGCACACATGACATTGTAGGAGATCTACAAGCTCACAATGCGAGGCATTGTGAGCTTGTAGATCGGCTATTTTCTAAATGTTTGCCTCTTCAATTTAGCCAATGTTTGACCAGTTTTTATAGAATAGCTTGTTGATACTTTTGATGCAGTAATGGTCTTTTCTTAGGTATTAAAAGGGTCTTAAAATGCCTTAAATTGTCACTTCACTGTCACCTGGAGAGTGGACCGGGACCCCCACAAAATCGGTCCCGCCCCACAGGTTGAACCACTGGTCTACTCCACTAGGATGTATCCACAGTGTCTCATCCAAGACCCCCAACACCCCCATCTGAACACAGTGTTATATAGACCCCCATCTGAACACAGTGTTATATAGACCCCCATCTGATCAGTGTTATATAGACCCCCATCTGAACACAGTGTTCTATACTATAGACCCCCATCTAAACACAGTGTTATATACTATAGACCCCCATCTGATCACATGTTGTACCAGGGACCCCCATCTGAACACATGTTGTACCAGGGACCCCCATCTGAACACATGTTGTACCAGGGACCCCCATCTGAACACATGTTGTACCAGGGACCCCCATCTGAACACACGTTGTACCAGGGACCCCCTCAATATTAAAACTGATTGTATAAACAATCGTTTGTATGATTATGGTGGATATATACATTTATAACATTACAATACCGTAAGTGTGTGTTTTTGTGGTTATTAAACCATTTGCAGAAACGCGTATTTACAATCTACAGCGCTGTAGCCTGGGATTATTTAATACCATAACACCTACATGATTATTATAACAGTGCTAATCCCAGGCTCCATACAGAATGACGTCATTGATATCATGGAAATACCTTGAATATGATCATTTCTGTGCATGGGGACCCCCCAAAATAATCAGATTTGAACTGGGGACCCCCAAAATAATCATATTTGAACTGCTGTAAAGAACATGAACAGACAGTAGGACAGCTCAACTCACTCCACCTTCTAGTGTGGACAGTAGGTCTTAAAGATCACATTTAATAACAGTGTGGACAGTAGGTCTTAAAGATCACATTTAATAACAGTGTGGACAGTAGGTCTTAAAGATCACATTTAATAACAGTGTGGACAGTAGGTCTTAAAGATCACATTTAATAACAAACAAAACACATGATGTTACTCCTTCAGATTCCCTCCCCCGAACACAGGCCAACGGTGTTCATATAGACACTGGACAAAGCCGGGTGCACCACAGTGGATTTGAACCCAGAACCTCCGCGGTGCTGGGCAGGGACTTTACCACTGAGCCACCTAGTGGTGGTGGGCAGTGACTTTACCACTGCGCCACCCGAGCGCCTAACTTACCTAATCTCGATTGTAAAAAGTTACACAACTCATTACAGGGTAAAGTAGAAATATTACAGTAATATATTACTTAGATATAGTTTGGATACCATGTTACCAAGCATGTTACTATTCAACAGATTGAGTCCACGTGTTTAACAGTCACAATTCGACCAAATCATTTGGCAAAACTACAACTACAGTTTCTATTTCCACTGCATGAGTTCTCATGTGCGTGTTCAGATGACATTTCCCACTGAATCCTTGTCCATAAACTGTACAACTAAAGGGGTTTCCCCCGTATGATGAGTCCTCCTCATGTGTGTTTTCAAATGATGATTTAGACTAAAACTTTGATCACAAACTGTACAACTAAAGGGTTTTCCCCCCACGTGAGTCCTCATGTGCCTCCTCAGATCAACATTTTGATTGAAGCTTAGGTCACAAACTGTACAAGAAAAGGGCTTTCCCCCTGTGTGAGTCCTCATGTGCCTCGTCAGATGATGACTCAGACCGAAGGTCTGATCGCAAACTGTACAACTAAAGGGTTTTTCCCCTGTGTGAGTCCTCATGTGCCTCTTCAGATTAACCTTTTGATTGAAACTTTGTTCACAAACTGTACAAGAAAAGGGCTTTTCCCCTGTGTGTGTCCTCATGTGTGTCTTCAGAGTACTATTTTGACTGAAGCTTTGTTCGCAAACTTTACAACTAAAGGGTTTTTCCCCCGTGTGAGTCTTGATGTGTTCCTTCAGGTGACTCGTGTAACCAAAGCGTTTTCCACAAGCTTTACAAGTGAAGTTTTTCTTCCTCGTGGATTGGATTTGTTTTGATGAGTTCAGATCCCGGGACAGAGACGGTGTTTGTCCTTCCACACGTTGTGTCTGGTGTGATGTCAGTGTGTTTACAGCTGACTGGTCTTCCCTAGTCTCCTCCCACTCATCACTGTCTTCAGTGTCAGATTCAGAACAGTGTGAAGAGAGGAGCTGCTCATCTCTGGTTGGTTGTGATGTTCTACAGTCCTCTACATCAGCTGCTGTTTTCATGTGTTGAGTTGATGTGCTGGCTGCAGGCTCTGTGTCTCTGTTTACATCATCATCATCATCATTATCATCATCTTCACTTTTCACTGCTAGTAATGTCAACGAAGAGCCGTCAGCCTCCTCTGGTCTTTGAAGAAGCTCCTCCTGTTCCTGTTTAATGTGTGGAGGCTCTGGTTCCTCCTGGACCAGACTGGGGCTCCTCTCCTCTTCAGGGGAAACCTCCTCTTTACAGACAGGGAGGTGCAGAAAGTCTGGGCAAAGAGATAAAATGAGAGTTGACTATTTCATGTTTTTTCCCCTTCTATCGTTTTCAAGCTTAGTTCAGAGGGCAGACAGATCACACCTGGTATTAAATAGCATGTTAAGCTTTCAATTTACACACAAACCGTTTGAATTCCAAACTTGCATCATTCTCAAGTAGACCGGCACCAGTCTAGTCTATTTATAAATGCACAACTTTTCTGTCTGTGTGTAAATGTCTGTATTTCTGTCTGTGTGTACCTGTCTGTATTTCTGTCTGTGTGTAAATGTCTGTATTTCTGTCTGTGTAACAGTCTGTGAATCTCTCTTCTAACATGTACCTTGGTGAGTGTATTGTCAGGGACCCAATGGAGTGATGTGCAGAGTGGATCTATCCTATATTATATTATATTATTATATTATATTATTGTCTCCGCCGGAGGCGGAGAGTATGTTTTTGCTTCGTCCCACCGTGTGTTCACCTCCCTCCTAGCCAAGCTAACATTGGTCAAGCTCCACGTGACACGTGTCAATATGTTGACAGTGACACCAATGCCTTTGATTGGCTAGAGGGACACATGACGAAATAAAATCCTATAAATAGGTGTGTCACTTCAAAAAGCCATTTATGTAGACACTACATATTCAGTCGCCCCTGCAGAACACCAAAAACCACGCGCATTCTACCAAGACGACCCGTTCTACCAAGACGACCCGTGCTATTAAAATAGCACAGGTCTGCTGGCGGAGACTTGTGCTCCGAGGAGCACATTTTCTAGTTTTATTATTATATTGTATTATTATTATTATATTATATATTGTATTATATTATTAGATTATAATATTATATTATTGTATTATTATATTATTATATTATTATATTGTATTATTATATTATTATATTATTATATTATTATATTATTATATTATTATATTATATTATTATATTATTATATTATTATAATATATTATATATTCTATTATTATATTATATATTCTATTATTATATTATATATTGTATTATTATATTATTATTGTATATTATCCTATATTTACTGTTTCAGAACTACGGCTGTCAGAATTGGCCAAAAGTGACTTTTGAATATTCCTAATCAATCAATTAATTAGCCGTAGGCGTGTAACGATTCACTCAACTCACAATACGATTCGAATCACGATTTGACGTTCACGATACCATTTTTCACCATTTTTTAAACTAAAATTATTTTCCAGACAAATGACCGAAAATTCTTCTTTAATTATTTCTCCAGTATTCCAGTATTTTATTCTCTTTTATATATATATTTAATAATACTGTGTTTTCTCTCATCCTCTTTTCAATACAGTAGCAAGCTTTACAAGTGAAGTTTTTCTTCCTCGTGGATTGGGTTTGTTTTGATGAGTTCAGATCCCGGGACAGAGACGGTGTTTGTCCTTCCACACGTTGTGTCTGGTGTGATGTCAGTGTGTTTACAGCTGACTGGTCTTCCCTAGTCTCCTCCCACTCATCACTGTCTTCAGTGTCAGATTCAGAACAGTGTGAAGAGAGGAGCTGCTCATCTCTGGTTGGTTGTGATGTTCTACAGTCCTCTACATCAGCTGCTGTTTTCATGTGTTGAGTTGATGTGCTGGCTGCAGGCTCTGTGTCTCTGTTTACATCATCATCATCATCATTATCATCATCTTCACTTTTCACTGCTAGTAATGTCAACGAAGAGCCGTCAGCCTCCTCTGGTCTTTGAAGAAGCTCCTCCTGTTCCTGTTTAATGTGTGGAGGCTCTGGTTCCTCCTGGACCAGACTGGGGCTCCTCTCCTCTTCAGGGGAAACCTCCTCTTTACAGACAGGGAGGTGCAGAAAGTCTGGGCAAAGAGATAAAATGAGAGTTGACTATTTCATGTTTTTTCCCCTTCTATCGTTTTCAAGCTTAGTTCAGAGGGCAGACAGATCACACCTGGTATTAAATAGCATGTTAAGCTTTCAATTTACACACAAACCGTTTGAATTCCAAACTTGCATCATTCTCAAGTAGACCGGCACCAGTCTAGTCTATTTATAAATGCACAACTTTTCTGTCTGTGTGTAAATGTCTGTATTTCTGTCTGTGTAACAGTCTGTGAATCTCTCTTCTAACATGTACCTTGGTGAGTGTATTGTCAGGGACCCAATGGAGTGATGTGCAGAGTGGATCTATCCTATATTATATTATATTATTATATTATATTATTGTCTCCGCCGGAGGCGGAGAGTATGTTTTTGCTTCGTCCCACCGTGTGTTCACCTCCCTCCTAGCCAAGCTAACATTGGTCAAGCTCCACGTGACACGTGTCAATATGTTGACAGTGACACCAATGCCTTTGATTGGCTAGAGGGACACATGACGAAATAAAATCCTATAAATAGGTGTGTCACTTCAAAAAGCCATTTATGTAGACACTACATATTCAGTCGCCCCTGCAGAACACCAAAAACCACGCGCATTCTACCAAGACGACCCGTTCTACCAAGACGACCCGTGCTATTAAAATAGCACAGGTCTGCTGGCGGAGACTTGTGCTCCGAGGAGCACATTTTCTAGTTTTATTATTATATTGTATTATTATTATTATATTATATATTGTATTATATTATTAGATTATAATATTATATTATTGTATTATTATATTATTATATTATTATATTGTATTATTATATTATTATATTATTATATTATTATATTATTATATTATTATATTATATTATTATATTATTATATTATTATAATATATTATATATTCTATTATTATATTATATATTCTATTATTATATTATATATTGTATTATTATATTATTATTGTATATTATCCTATATTTACTGTTTCAGAACTACGGCTGTCAGAATTGGCCAAAAGTGACTTTTGAATATTCCTAATCAATCAATTAATTAGCCGTAGGCGTGTAACGATTCACTCAACTCACAATACGATTCGAATCACGATTTGACGTTCACGATACCATTTTTCACCATTTTTTAAACTAAAATTATTTTCCAGACAAATGACCGAAAATTCTTCTTTAATTATTTCTCCAGTATTCCAGTATTTTATTCTCTTTTATATATATATTTAATAATACTGTGTTTTCTCTCATCCTCTTTTCAATACAGTAGCAAGCTTTACAAGTGAAGTTTTTCTTCCTCGTGGATTGGGTTTGTTTTGATGAGTTCAGATCCCGGGACAGAGACGGTGTTTGTCCTTCCACACGTTGTGTCTGGTGTGATGTCAGTGTGTTTACAGCTGACTGGTCTTCCCTAGTCTCCTCCCACTCATCACTGTCTTCAGTGTCAGATTCAGAACAGTGTGAAGAGAGGAGCTGCTCATCTCTGGTTGGTTGTGATGTTCTACAGTCCTCTACATCAGCTGCTGTTTTCATGTGTTGAGTTGATGTGCTGGCTGCAGGCTCTGTGTCTCTGTTTACATCATCATCATCATCATTATCATCATCTTCACTTTTCACTGCTAGTAATGTCAACGAAGAGCCGTCAGCCTCCTCTGGTCTTTGAAGAAGCTCCTCCTGTTCCTGTTTAATGTGTGGAGGCTCTGGTTCCTCCTGGACCAGACTGGGGCTCCTCTCCTCTTCAGGGGAAACCTCCTCTTTACAGACAGGGAGGTGCAGAAAGTCTGGGCAAAGAGATAAAATGAGAGTTGACTATTTCATGTTTTTTCCCCTTCTATCGTTTTCAAGCTTAGTTCAGAGGGCAGACAGATCACACCTGGTATTAAATAGCATGTTAAGCTTTCAATTTACACACAAACCGTTTGAATTCCAAACTTGCATCATTCTCAAGTAGACCGGCACCAGTCTAGTCTATTTATAAATGCACAACTTTTCTGTCTGTGTGTAAATGTCTGTATTTCTGTCTGTGTGTACCTGTCTGTATTTCTGTCTGTGTGTAAATGTCTGTATTTCTGTCTGTGTAACAGTCTGTGAATCTCTCTTCTAACATGTACCTTGGTGAGTGTATTGTCAGGGACCCAATGGAGTGATGTGCAGAGTGGATCTATCCTATATTATATTATATTATTATATTATATTATTGTCTCCGCCGGAGGCGGAGAGTATGTTTTTGCTTCGTCCCACCGTGTGTTCACCTCCCTCCTAGCCAAGCTAACATTGGTCAAGCTCCACGTGACACGTGTCAATATGTTGACAGTGACACCAATGCCTTTGATTGGCTAGAGGGACACATGACGAAATAAAATCCTATAAATAGGTGTGTCACTTCAAAAAGCCATTTATGTAGACACTACATATTCAGTCGCCCCTGCAGAACACCAAAAACCACGCGCATTCTACCAAGACGACCCGTTCTACCAAGACGACCCGTGCTATTAAAATAGCACAGGTCTGCTGGCGGAGACTTGTGCTCCGAGGAGCACATTTTCTAGTTTTATTATTATATTGTATTATTATTATTATATTATATATTGTATTATATTATTAGATTATAATATTATATTATTGTATTATTATATTATTATATTATTATATTGTATTATTATATTATTATATTATTATATTATTATATTATTATATTATATTATTATATTATTATATTATTATAATATATTATATATTCTATTATTATATTATATATTCTATTATTATATTATATATTGTATTATTATATTATTATTGTATATTATCCTATATTTACTGTTTCAGAACTACGGCTGTCAGAATTGGCCAAAAGTGACTTTTGAATATTCCTAATCAATCAATTAATTAGCCGTAGGCGTGTAACGATTCACTCAACTCACAATACGATTCGAATCACGATTTGACGTTCACGATACCATTTTTCACCATTTTTTAAACTAAAATTATTTTCCAGACAAATGACCGAAAATTCTTCTTTAATTATTTCTCCAGTATTCCAGTATTTTATTCTCTTTTATATATATATTTAATAATACTGTGTTTTCTCTCATCCTCTTTTCAATACAGTAGCAAGCTTTACAAGTGAAGTTTTTCTTCCTCGTGGATTGGGTTTGTTTTGATGAGTTCAGATCCCGGGACAGAGACGGTGTTTGTCCTTCCACACGTTGTGTCTGGTGTGATGTCAGTGTGTTTACAGCTGACTGGTCTTCCCTAGTCTCCTCCCACTCATCACTGTCTTCAGTGTCAGATTCAGAACAGTGTGAAGAGAGGAGCTGCTCATCTCTGGTTGGTTGTGATGTTCTACAGTCCTCTACATCAGCTGCTGTTTTCATGTGTTGAGTTGATGTGCTGGCTGCAGGCTCTGTGTCTCTGTTTACATCATCATCATCATCATTATCATCATCTTCACTTTTCACTGCTAGTAATGTCAACGAAGAGCCGTCAGCCTCCTCTGGTCTTTGAAGAAGCTCCTCCTGTTCCTGTTTAATGTGTGGAGGCTCTGGTTCCTCCTGGACCAGACTGGGGCTCCTCTCCTCTTCAGGGGAAACCTCCTCTTTACAGACAGGGAGGTGCAGAAAGTCTGGGCAAAGAGATAAAATGAGAGTTGACTATTTCATGTTTTTTCCCCTTCTATCGTTTTCAAGCTTAGTTCAGAGGGCAGACAGATCACACCTGGTATTAAATAGCATGTTAAGCTTTCAATTTACACACAAACCGTTTGAATTCCAAACTTGCATCATTCTCAAGTAGACCGGCACCAGTCTAGTCTATTTATAAATGCACAACTTTTCTGTCTGTGTGTAAATGTCTGTATTTCTGTCTGTGTGTACCTGTCTGTATTTCTGTCTGTGTGTAAATGTCTGTATTTCTGTCTGTGTAACAGTCTGTGAATCTCTCTTCTAACATGTACCTTGGTGAGTGTATTGTCAGGGACCCAATGGAGTGATGTGCAGAGTGGATCTATCCTATATTATATTATATTATTATATTATATTATTGTCTCCGCCGGAGGCGGAGAGTATGTTTTTGCTTCGTCCCACCGTGTGTTCACCTCCCTCCTAGCCAAGCTAACATTGGTCAAGCTCCACGTGACACGTGTCAATATGTTGACAGTGACACCAATGCCTTTGATTGGCTAGAGGGACACATGACGAAATAAAATCCTATAAATAGGTGTGTCACTTCAAAAAGCCATTTATGTAGACACTACATATTCAGTCGCCCCTGCAGAACACCAAAAACCACGCGCATTCTACCAAGACGACCCGTTCTACCAAGACGACCCGTGCTATTAAAATAGCACAGGTCTGCTGGCGGAGACTTGTGCTCCGAGGAGCACATTTTCTAGTTTTATTATTATATTGTATTATTATTATTATATTATATATTGTATTATATTATTAGATTATAATATTATATTATTGTATTATTATATTATTATATTATTATATTGTATTATTATATTATTATATTATTATATTATTATATTATTATATTATTATATTATATTATTATATTATTATATTATTATAATATATTATATATTCTATTATTATATTATATATTCTATTATTATATTATATATTGTATTATTATATTATTATTGTATATTATCCTATATTTACTGTTTCAGAACTACGGCTGTCAGAATTGGCCAAAAGTGACTTTTGAATATTCCTAATCAATCAATTAATTAGCCGTAGGCGTGTAACGATTCACTCAACTCACAATACGATTCGAATCACGATTTGACGTTCACGATACCATTTTTCACCATTTTTTAAACTAAAATTATTTTCCAGACAAATGACCGAAAATTCTTCTTTAATTATTTCTCCAGTATTCCAGTATTTTATTCTCTTTTATATATATATTTAATAATACTGTGTTTTCTCTCATCCTCTTTTCAATACAGTAGCAAAACTCTTTATCATTTCTCTTACAAAGATCCTGTATTTTCTTTTGCACAATGGCGTACGTCCGTGCTACTTCCGGGTTGCATAATAGTGACATCACTGTCGAATCCTTGGTATTATGATCCTAGCCTTTCAACGTGTCGGTGTTTACGTTCGTCTACCCGCTCGCGCTAATGAAACACTAAACAGGATTATTATTTCATGATTATTATTATTATTATTATATTTCATGATTTATTATTATTTCAGGATTATTATTTCATGTCAACATTCAGTACAACTATCAGAAGATGTAAACCAGGTAAAGTAACGTCACTCTGCAAGTTTAACTTAAGTTTAATGAAACACTTAAGTTTAATGAAACACTAAAATGTAATGAAACACTAAACAGGATTATTATTTCATGTCAACTATCAGAAGATGTAAACCAGGTAAAGTAACGTCACTCTGCAAGTTTAACTTAAGTTTTCCACCTGTACAAATGTTTCTTCTGGCTATTTTTCACATCGCGAATAATGTTTTATTAAATGGATTTAAATCGTCACCCGTTTGAATCATTTAAATGGATTTACGATAAATGGTCACATGCCTAATTAGCCGTAATGAAGTGATTGTTTTTACCTGACAGAGTGTCTCTCCACAGCTTACTAACTGCTACCGTCAACGATGACCCATCACACTCCTCCCCCTGCTCCTCTTTAATCTGAGGAGGTTGTGGTTCCTCCTGGAGCAGACTGGAGCTCCTCTCCTCATGTTGTGGAGGTTCTGGTTCCTCCTGGACCAGACTGGAGCTCCTCTCCTCATGTTGTGGAGGTTGTGGCTCCTCCTGGAGCAGACTGGAGCTCCTCTCCTCATGTTGTGGAGGTTGTGGTTCCTCCTGGACCAGACTGGAGCTCCTCTCTCCTTTACAAACAGACAGAAGGAGGAGAGGAGGGTCAGCATCAGCACTATAACTCCAGTATTAATTTTGTCGACTAAAACTATGATGAAAGCTAGGTTATTGTGGGCCAGCACATGTTCAGAATTCACCAATCAGGATGGAATATGAAACATCGGATGAATCCATCTTGATCTCTTGACTATAAAGATAATGTGTGCCGGTTTGCATGATGTTTGGACACGATTTGCAGGAGTAATATAAAAAAGAATGTTTTGCAAATATCGGCCTCCGGTGCTAGAATAGGGAAATGTTAAAGGGTGGCATTTGTTCCTCAACGTAGTGTCGCAATCGGACGCTGCGTTCATGATTCGCAGCATTTTGTTGCAAACTTTAGATGTTAATCGTAGCCAATCAGGATGGAATATGAAAAATCTAAAAGATCCTTTTTGATCACATGACTATAGAGATCATGTGTACCGATTTGCGTGAAATTTTGATAAAATCTGAAGGAGTAATATAAAATAAAATGTTTTACAAAAGTCGGCCTCCTGGTGGCGCTATAAATGCAGGAGATAGGTGTTTCGCATACAAAGTTTTACCCAGATCGGTGCAGTTACAGGTAAAAGTGTGAATCGGCCTGTTATAGCGCCACCATGAGGCTGATTTGAAAACTTTCAAGTGGCATTTCTTCCTCGGCCTAGTGAGAACGTGTGTGCAACATTTCACGGAAATCGCAAGTTGTGTTCATGATTTGAGGGATTTGGTTCAAAACGGAGCACTCCTGCAAACTTTGGAAGCCAATCTTAGCCAATCAGGATGGAATATAAAAAATCTGAAAGACCCGTTTGGTTTAATGACTATAGAGATACTGTGTACCGATTTGCGGGATGTTTGGACGAAATCTGTACGAGTAATGTAAAAAAAACTTGTTTTTCAAAGATTGGCCTCCTGGTGGCGCTATAACAGACCCATGTGAAAAATGTGAGCCAGAGGTTCTGCTCCGGCATCCATGGAGCAATTTGTTAAGTCTTAAAAAAATAGTTTTTAGGCCCATTATAATTTAAGTTAAATTTTCTTTTCATATATTGCAGTTTAAAATAAAAAATGCATCTTTCAAAAGGTGATGTTTATTTGCATTTGTTTACTTGTAAACATTTTTATATATTTCTAACAAAACATGGGTCGAAACAGGCCAGTTCTAGGCCAGTTGTTCTCAAACTTTTCATAGACCCCAACACAAAAATAATAATATTTGAACTGGGGACGTCCCAAAAATAACCATATTTGAACTGGGGACGTCCCAAAAATAACCATATTTGAACTGGGGACGTCCCAAAAATAATCATATTTGAACTGGGGACGTCCCAAAAATAACATGAGGTAGACGCGGGCAAATACTGCGGCATGGTCATGTTGGACCTCCAAAAAGCTCAAACTCAATTTTACTTGATAAGCTGAGGGCGATTGGTTTTGATTTTAGATTGGCTATATTTATACTGTATGTTGGTTTGTTTACAGTTATATTTATACTGTATGTTGGTTTGTTTACAGTTATATTTATACTGTATGTTGGTTTGTTCCCAGTTGAGTGAGTTTGAGAACCAGTGGTCTATGGATGTGATGGTGGGGGTCCCTGGTACCTGGACCCTCCCTGGTCTTGGTCTTACCGAGTGGGGAAGCAGGGGGAGAAGCGCCAGGGGGCTCCCACCTCATGTTTTCTATGCCTACGCCGGCCCCCATCAGAGACGTTCTATCGGGGGCCCCTACGCCGGCCCCCAGCAGTGACGTTCTATCGGGGGCCCCTACGCCGGCCCCCAGCAGAGACGTTCCATCGGGGGCCCCTACGCCGGCCCCCAGCAGAGACGTTCTATCGGGGGACCCTACGCCGGCCCCCATCAGTGACGTTCCATCGGGGACCCCTACGCCGGCCCCCAGCAGTGACGTTCCATCGGGGACCCCTATGCCGGGGCCCCTCAGAGGGTTGTTGGAGTTGAACCGGTGCCGATTGGCTCCCAGCACCGTCATCATCATCTTGGACACGCCGGGCTCGGGGGGAGGGGCTTTCCTCTTGGAGGCGGGGTTTCTACCGGCTGGATTCCTCTTCCTCTTACATCCGGGCGTGTGGTGGGTGTGGCCAGTGTGGTGGGTGTGGTCAGTGTGGTCAGGGGCAGAGCAGTGGGAGGGGCTGACGTCCATCTCTGTCATATCAGGTAACAAATAAAGAAAACAAAATTACCTATTATTAAATGAACACATTATCATTATTAAACCTATTATTAAATGAACACATTATCATTATTAAACCTATTATTGAATGAACACAATATCATTATTAAACCTATTATTAAATGAACACATTATCGTTATTAAACCTATTATTAAATGAACACATTATCATTATTAAACCTATTATTAAATGAACACAATATCATTATTAAACATATTATTGAATGAACACATTATCATTATTAAACCTATTATTAAATGAACATATTATCATTATTAAACCTATTATTAAATGAACATATTATCATTATTAAACCTATTATTAAATGAACATATTATCATTATTAAACCTATTATTAAATGAACACATTATCATTATTAAACCTATTATTAAATGAACATATTATCATTATTAAACCTATTATTAAATGAACATATTATCATTATTAAACCTATTATTAAATGAACACATTATCATTATTAAACATATTATTGAATGAACACATTATCATTATTAAACCTATTATTGAATGAACACATTATCATTATTAAACCTATTATTGAATGAACACATTATCATTATTAAACCTATTATTGATTGAACACATTATCATTATTAAACATATTATTGAATGAACACATTATCATTATTAAACATATTGGTGATGTGATTGAACACATTATCATTATTAAACCTATTACTGATTGAACACATTATCATTATTAAACCTATTATTGAATGAACACATTATCATTATTAAACATATTATTGAATGAACACGTTATCATTATTAAAACTATTATTAATTGAACACATTATCATTATTAAACATAGTGTTGATTGAACACATTATCAATATTAAACCTATTATTGATTGAATACTATCATTATTAAACCTATTATTGATTGAACACATTATCATTATTAAACCTATTATTGATTGAACACATTATCATTATTAAACATATTATTGATTGAACACAATATCATTATTAAACCTATTATTGAATGAACACATTATCATTCTTAAAACTATTAATGAATGAACACATTATCATTATTAAACCTATTATTGATTGAACACATTATCAATATTAAACCTATTATTGAATGAACACATTATCATTATTAAACCTATTATTGAATGAATACATTATCATTATTAAACCTATTATTGAATGAACACATTATCATTATTAAAACTATTATTGAATGAACACATTATCATTATTAAACCTATTATTGATTGAACACTATCATTATTAAAACTATTATTGAATGAACACATTATCATTATTAAACATATTATTGATTGAACACATTATCATTATTAAACCTATTATTGAATGAACACATTATCATTATTAAACCTATTATTGATTGAACACTATCATTATTAAAACTATTATTGAATGAACACATTATCATTATTAAACCTATTATTGAATGAACACATTATCATCATTGTCTCAACCAGGCCGAAAGGCATGGCGAGAGAGTATGTTTTGCACCCTGTCCGTCCGTGTTCGTGTGTGTGTCATTCTGTCTGTGAACGGCTAATCTCCTGCACCGTTGGCTTGATCGCAGTGAAACTGTGCAGACACACTCCCTTGATGCAAATGTTTTCACATGGGCCTGTTATAGCGCCACCAGGAGGCCGACTTATGTAAAACATATTTTTGGATATTAAGCCTTCCGATTTTATCAAAATTTCACGCAAATCGATACACATGATCTCAATAGTCATGTGATCAAGACGGATCTGTTTGATTTTTCATATTCCATCCTGATTGGCTAGATTGACATCTAAAGTTTGCAGGAGTGGCCCGTTTTTAACAAAATGCCTCAAATCATGAGCGCAGCATCCGATTGCAGTGAAACTTTGCACGCACATTTGCGTTATGTTGAGGAACAAATGCCACCCTTTCAACATTGCTCTATTATAGCCCCACCAGGAGGCCAAATTTTATAAAACTTAAAACAAAATATTACTCCTACAAATGTTGTCCAAACATCACGCAAATCCTATTGCACATTGGTACACATTATCTTTATAGTCAAGTTTTTGTTAGTTTTTTTTAGTTTTTTAGTTTTTATTATCTCAGGTAATTTGTAAATATGTAGATAACTTGTCTGGCCTTCTGTTGCTCTCTTGTTTTGATCTCCTTCCCACTTGCCCCCCACCCCCTTCTTCCCCCCCCCCCCTCTTCTTTCTATGGAAACTAACGTTGCGATGGGAACGATGTACAAAAAAGAATTTCACCCACTTTTTTACCTTGTAAACCTGTGATGTGACAATAAAACTGATTCTGATTCTGATTCTGATCAACGGTTGACTATACGGTTCCGTCAGATTTTTCACATTCCATCCTGATCCCAAATTCCAAACATTTGCTGGCCCACAATAACCTACCTGACCTGGCGGAGACCTGTGCTCCGAGGAGCACTTTTTCTAGTTAAATGATCACCATCATTGTCTCCACCAGGCCGAAAGGCATGGCGAGAGTATTTTTTTTACCCTATCCGTCTGTCCGTGTGTCCATCTTTCTGTCTGTGAACAAACAGCTAATCTCCGGCACCGTTGGCTTGATCGCAGCGGAACTGTGCACACACACTCCTTGGAAGCCAATTCAGAACCTCTGCCCCAAATTCTTCATATGGGCCTTTTATAGCGCCACCAGGAGGCCGATTTGTTCAAAAAGTATTTTTTTATAGAACTCCTACAGATTTTGTCCATAAATCCCGCAAATCGTCACACAGTATCTCTATTGACATTAAACCAAACTGGTCTTTCAGATTTTTCATATTCCATCCTGATTGGATAATAATGGCTTCCAAAGTTTGCAGGAGTGCTCTGTTTTGAAAAAAATGCTTCAAATCATGAACACAGCGTGCAATTTCCGTAAAGTTTTGCACACACGTGTACATGTAACAGACATACCTGCAGTGTGTAGTTGTGTGTCATGTGTGTACATGTAACAGACATACCTGCAGTGTGTAGTTGTGTGTCATGTGTACATGTAACAGACATACCTGCAGTGTGTAGTTGTGTGTCATGTGTACATGTAACAGACATTCCTGCAGTGTGTAGTTGTGTGTCATGTGTACATGTAACAGACATACCTGCAGTGTGTAGTTGTGTGTCATGTGTACATGTAACAGACATACCTGCAGTGTGTAGTTGTGTGTCATGTGTACATGTAACAGACACACCTGCAGTGTGTAGTTGTGTGTCATGTGTACATGTAACAGACATACCTGCAGTGTGTAGTTGTGTGTCATGTGTACATGTAACAGACATACCTGCAGTGTGTAGTTGTGTGTCATGTGTACATGTAACAGACATACCTGCAGTGTGTAGTTGTGTGTCATGTGTACATGTAACAGACATACCTGCAGTGTGTAGTTGTGTGTCATGTGTACATGTAACAGACATACCTGCAGTGTGTAGTTGTGTGTCATGTGTACATGTAACAGACATACCTGCAGTGTGTAGTTGTGTGTCATGTGTACATGTAACAGACATACCTGCAGTGTGTAGTTGTGTGTCATGTGTACATGTAACAGACATACCTGCAGTGTGTAGTTGTGTGTCATGTGTACATGTAACAGACATACCTGCAGTGTGTAGTTGTGTGTCATGTGTACATGTAACAGACATACCTGCAGTGTGTAGTTGTGTGTCATGTGTACATGTAACAGACATACCTGCAGTGTGTAGTTGTGTGTCATGTGTACATGTAACAGACACACCTGCAGTGTGTAGTTGTGTGTCATGTGTACATGTAACAGACATACCTGCAGTGTGTAGTTGTGTGTCATGTGTACATGTAACAGACATACCTGCAGTGTGTAGTTGTGTGTCATGTGTACATGTAACAGACATACCTGCAGTGTGTAGTTGTGTGTCATGTGTACATGTAACAGACATACCTGCAGTGTGTAGTTGTGTGTCATGTGTACATGTAACAGACATACCTGCAGTGTGTAGTTGTGTGTCATGTGTACATGTAACAGACATACCTGCAGTGTGTAGTTGTGTGTCCACATTAAAGGCCATGTCCAGTAGTTTGCTCTGGTGATCCAGTAGAGTTTCTAGGGTCTCTATCTCTCTCTGGAAGAGGTTGCACATCCACTCTGCAGCCGCACTGAGGCGCTCCAACACAAACACTCTGACAATGTGGGCCTGGTCTTCAAGATACACCACAACATTGGGATCCCCCTGTATTTGTCAAAATACTTCAAAAATGTTAATGAAGTCCATGATCATAACACCAGAGGCAGCTCCACTGATCATGTTCAACCCAGATTTGGCTCAACTAAGGGTATGAACTCATTCTCATGCTATTCATCAAAAATGTGGAATGCCCTACCAAAAGGAGTAAAGGAGTGTAAAACCCTACTCACTTTCAAAACTGCCCTAAAGATACACCTTCAGGAGGCTGCAATTCGAAAATGGCCCCTGTCTAAGTCTTAACCTACCCCTCCCTACCCCCCCCCCCCTCTTTAATTTTCCTCTTTTGTATATATATATATATATATTTTTTTCTCTCGTCATACCAGTAACCTGAAAGCTGATTGTATGACATTCTGTATAGTAGTGTGTATATCTGCCTGCCTCTTATATTTCATCATGATTTGTGTGCATGGGGTCCTCATCTTAAACAAGCGTAATGCTTAATGAGGGTTTCCAGTTTAGTAGACCTTGTATTGTGAATTTGTACTTCCATGTACTGTTATGTACTGTCATGTACTATTCTCATGTCTTTCTAAATAAACTACATCAATCAATCAATCAAACAAGCTTCACACAACAAGCGTCACTTTGTTTTTCCAAAACACACAATATGTCCTCTCCCACCACTGACGTCATGTGTTCATTTATGGACAGCCGTACAGACTCCATTTGACACATTTGACCTCCTTTAGGACACATCTGGACCACAGATACACAACTACTACACACACAGCAACACAACACGCAACGGGGAAAAAAAACTACACTGAAATACTTCCGGGTCAACTTCCGCATCAACGTCCTTCACGCATGCGCAATAAATGAGCCGTTGTTGACAGTCTCCACCTGGCGGCAGAGCATTGCCACGCCGCGTTGCATTCTGGGGCGTGTGTATCTGCGGGTTGCCATGTTGGGAAGAGAGAATTCCGCAGCAGCTTTTAAACTCAGCTAATCTCTGAGTCACCAGACCTTCTAACAGGAGGAAGGTTATTATATAATATATATAATATATAATATAATTATATAATATATAATATATAATATATAATATATAATATATAATATATAATATAATTATATAATATAATATATAATATAATATATATAATATATTAATATAATGTAATTATATATATAATATATAATATATATAATATATAATATAATATATACAATATATAATATATATTATATATTATATATTATATATTATATAATATATATTATATATGATATAATATATAATATAATATATATAATATATAATATATAATATATAATATATAATATATAATATAATATATAATATATATAATATATAATATATAATATAATATATAATATATAATATATATACAATATTTCTATCAGGAGGAAGGTCTGGTGTTTGTTGAACATGGTTCACATGAGGCTCCTCTGTCACAAGGATCATGGAGGAACTTGTTCCTGGTTTTGTTACTTTCTACATTTACAACCCGTCTATATATAAACATTCATATTTACAATATAAAGTACTGACCTCATGTTAAGTTAAAACGCCTGGGTTTAAGTACTTGAATCTACTGTATTGTTCAATAAAAAGCTTTTTAATCTGATCGGCGGCCATTTTATCAGAATTTTCTCCATTTGCTTTCAATACGCGATCCTATCGGTTGGGAGGTGTATTGCACTCTGATAGATTGTAACTCTATGAGAAAATGGCCGCCGATCGGATTAAAATGCTTTTAATTGAACAATACTGAAGATACGGGTATTTAGACGTAAGCGTTTTAACTTGCAACATCCATGACCGTGGGAACAGCACTTTATATTGTAAATATAATATTATATATAATGAAGAAAGTTCTAAAACCAGGAACAAGTTGCTCCATGTTTCAGGGCTGGTGTTCGTTCTAAACAGAGCCGTGTGACCGGGTTTAGAAAAAAGGAAAAAAACAACTGGTTCCGGTGGTTGGTTCCGGTTGGTGTCACATTGTTTTTGTTCCCCACATGATGCCAATAAATTAGTTTATTCTCACTAGTCTCTACGAGTTAGAATAAAAGATGAACATAATGATTATTATACTTAACAATGTAACTAAGTAAGTAAAAGAACAATATTTGCCTCTGAGATGTAGTGGAGTAAAAGTACTGAACATTGGAAATACTCCAGTAAAGTAAAAAGTAATTCAAAATTAGTTATTTTACACCACTGCTAAATTTAAGGAAAGGTCGCTGACGTCATTTTCTCTACAGCAATTCTAGCGTCAGATTGGACCAGCTTATAAATAATAGAAATAATCACTATTTATGAACGACTGAGACCTTTAGAAAATACTCGGTCCAGGAAAATCAAATACACAATGTCACATTGTCTGATTGTGCACGACGCATTGTGAGCTTGTAGATCTGCTATTTTATGGCATGCATGTATAAATCAGGTGTTACAATGATGCTCTATCTCTTTAGTGACTAAAATCTCATATTTAAACTAGACAAAAAACTCAAACATTTCAGATAACTAAAATACTGAATGATAAAACTATAATGTAATGTTATTCAAAAGACTCAAACTAAAGAGGATTTTATTCAAAAGCCTGATGAATGATAAATAAACTATAAAAGGTAACGCTGACTATGACACTGCAGTTCAAACAAACAGCCAGCAGAGGGCAGCAGGATGCTTTACAACTTGAGTTTCCTCACCTGCAAAAAAAAGTGTCACTTTTTCTTGTAGTATTTTTACTGGAGTATTTACAATTTCTCAATACTTTTACTTCTACTCCACTACACCTCAAGAGGCAAACATTGTACTTTTTACTCCACTACAATTATTTGAAAAATTGAGTTACTAATTACTTTGTAGATTTATATTATTAATACAAAACATTTACATTAACCCCTTCAGCGTATTATTATACTATTATTGTAATTATTATTATTCACTTATTTATACTTTGGCTATTTTCTATTTACAACTTAGGCATTTATCAGAAGCTCTTAATCCAGAGTTACTTAAAGTAAACAAGATAAACGCATACATAGAATATATATATATATATAATAATAATATAACAATATAATATAACTAACAATAAACACATACATAGAATACAGAGAGACAGTGTAGTGTCTCAGTAAACTATAGGATCATAGAATACAGAGACAGTGTAGTGTCTCAGTAAACTATAGGATCATAGAATACAGAGACAGTGTAGTGTCTCAGTAAACTAGGATCATAGAATACAGAGACAGTGTAGTGTCTCAGTAAACTATAGGATCATAGAATACAGAGACAGTGTAGTGTCTCAGTAAACTATAGGATCATAGAATACATAGAGACAGTGTAGTGACTCAGTAAACTATAGGATCATAGAATACATAGAGACAGTGTAGTGTCTCAGTAAACTATAGGATCATAGAATACAGAGACAGTGTAGTGTCTCAGTAAACTATAGGATCATAGAATACAGAGACAGTGTAGTGTCTCAGTAAACTATAGGATCATAGAATACAGAGACAGTGTAGTGTCTCAGTAAACTATAGGATCATATAATACAGAGACAGTGTAGTGTCTCAGTAAACTATAGGATCATAGAATACATAGACAGTGTAGTGTCTCAGTAAACTATAGGATCATAGAATACAGAGACAGTGTAGTGTCTCAGTAAACTATAGGATCATAGAATACAGAGACAGTAGTGATGTGCGGGTCGGGTTTTTTCATGACCCGCCCCGCCCCAACCCGCGACGGAACGCGACCCGCCTCAACCCGCCCCGCGAACCCATATATAAATCTATGGCTCAACCCGCCCCGCGACCCGCGGTGGGAATATACATATATATTATATAGCGCTCTTTTAAGTACCCAAAGTCCCTTTATATGTCTACAGTAGCACAACATTGTCATGGGCTGAATAAACAAGCATGTTGGTCAAAATAGTTTTTTTTTTTTTTTTTTCGTGGAGAGCGGCTGACCCGCTCACCCTCAGCCCGCATAATTTTCTCTGAAATCCTGACTCGACCTACCCGCGCCGCGGGTTGACCCGCGGGTCCCGCGGGTTACGGGTCGACCCGCTCATCACTAAGAGACAGTGTAGTGTCTCAGTAAACTATAGGATCATAGAATACAGAGACAGTGTAGTGTCTCAGTAAACTATAGGATCATAGAATACAGAGACAGTGTAGTGTCTCAGTAAACTATAGGATCATAGAATACAGAGAGACAGTGTAGTGTCTCAGTAAACTATAGGATCATAGAATACAGAGACAGTGTAGTGTCTCAGTAAACTATAGGATCATAGAATACAGAGACAGTGTAGTGTCTCAGTAAACTAGGATCATAGAATACAGAGACAGTGTAGTGTCTCAGTAAACTATAGGATCATAGAATACAGAGACAGTGTAGTGACTCAGTAAACTATAGGATCATAGAATACATAGAGACAGTGTAGTGACTCAGTAAACTATAGGATCATAGAATACAGAGAGACAGTGTAGTGTCTCAGTAAACTATAGGATCATAGAATACAGAGACAGTGTCCATGGTGTTTTTTTTGTCCCAAATAGAGTTATGAAAATGTTCTACAGTACCACTCGTCCTAGGATATAATTATATCATATAAAAGGTATGAAAAACGTAGTCCGAAATACTCCTTTAAGTGTGCAGAGACTTCACAGACACAGAGATTGAAACAGATGAATAAATACAGTTAAATGTTAAACATTACGAGACAAAAATACATTCATGTTTATGTTTTTAATGTTTCATATACAGCACGGTGCCAGATTTAGCTACTATGTCTGCTAACTTCCCATGTTACTCTGAGGACCCCCCTGTTGAAGACCCCTGCTTTGAGCTCTTAATAATTAGATATAGAGCTCTATATGGGAGAGAGGTTGTTGGCAGCAATAATGTGATGATTATTATATCATGTATTTGGTGTGAAGTCTTTTAGGATTTGTGTTTCTGTCTTTATTGTATTGTTATGTTGGGCTATGCTGTGCCCTCTGTCCTGTCATACTCTATGCTGTGCCCTCTGTCCTGTCATACTCTATGCTGTGCCCTCTGTCCTGTCAGACTCTATGCTGTGCCCTCTGTCCTGTCAGACTCTATGCTGTGCCCTCTGTCCTGTCATACTCTATGCTGTGCCCTCTGTCCTGTCAGACTCTATGCTGTGCCCTCTGTCCTGTCATACTCTATGCTGTGCCCTCTGTCCTGTCATACTCTATGCTGTGCCCTCTGTCCTGTCATACTCTATGCTGTGCCCTCTGTCCTGTCTCTATGCTGTGCCCTCTGTCCTGTCATACTCTATGCTGTGCCCTCTGTCCTGTCATTCTCTATGCTGTGCCCTCTGTCCTGTCATACTCTATGCTGTGCCCTCTGTCCTGTCATACTCTATGCTGTGCCCTCTGTCCTGTCTCTATGCTGTGCCCTCTGTCCTGTCATACTCTATGCTGTGCCCTCTGTCCTGTCATACTCTATGCTGTGCCCTCTGTCCTGTCTCTATGCTGTGCCCTCTGTCCTGTCAGACTCTATGCTGTGCCCTCTGTCCTGTCATACTCTATGCTGTGCCCTCTGTCCTGTCAGACTCTATGCTGTGCCCTCTGTCCTGTCTCTATGCTGTGCCCTCTGTCCTGTCAGACTCTATGCTGTGCCCTCTGTCCTGTCATACTCTATGCTGTGCCCTCTGTCCTGTCAGACTCTATGCTGTGCCCTCTGTCCTGTCTCTATGCTGTGCCCTCTGTCCTGTCATACTCTATGCTGTGCCCTCTGTCCTGTCAGACTCTATGCTGTGCCCTCTGTCCTGTCAGACTCTATGCTGTGCCCTCTGTCCTGTCATACTCTATGCTGTGCCCTCTGTCCTGTCAGACTCTATGCTGTGCCCTCTGTCCTGTCATACTCTATGCTGTGCCCTCTGTCCTGTCATACTCTATGCTGTGCCCTCTGTCCTGTCATACTCTATGCTGTGCCCTCTGTCCTGTCTCTATGCTGTGCCCTCTGTCCTGTCATACTCTATGCTGTGCCCTCTGTCCTGTCATTCTCTATGCTGTGCCCTCTGTCCTGTCAGACTCTATGCTGTGCCCTCTGTCCTGTCATACTCTATGCTGTGCCCTCTGTCCTGTCAGACTCTATGCTGTGCCCTCTGTCCTGTCTCTATGCTGTGCCCTCTGTCCTGTCAGACTCTATGCTGTGCCCTCTGTCCTGTCAGACTCTATGCTGTGCCCTCTGTCCTGTCTCTATGCTGTGCCCTCTGTCCTGTCAGACTCTATGCTGTGCCCTCTGTCCTGTCAGACTCTATGCTGTGCCCTCTGTCCTGTCTCTATGCTGTGCCCTCTGTCCTGTCATACTCTATGCTGTGCCCTCTGTCCTGTCAGACTCTATGCTGTGCCCTCTGTCCTGTCATACTCTATGCTGTGCCCTCTGTCCTGTCAGACTCTATGCTGTGCCCTCTGTCCTGTCAGACTCTATGCTGTGCCCTCTGTCCTGTCATACTCTATGCTGTGCCCTCTGTCCTGTCAGACTCTATGCTGTGCCCTCTGTCCTGTCTCTATGCTGTGCCCTCTGTCCTGTCAGACTCTATGCTGTGCCCTCTGTCCTGTCATACTCTATGCTGTGCCCTCTGTCCTGTCAGACTCTATGCTGTGCCCTCTGTCCTGTCAGACTCTATGCTGTGCCCTCTGTCCTGTCATACTCTATGCTGTGCCCTCTGTCCTGTCAGACTCTATGCTGTGCCCTCTGTCCTGTCTCTATGCTGTGCCCTCTGTCCTGTCAGACTCTATGCTGTGCCCTCTGTCCTGTCAGACTCGTGGTGGATTGTCTACTTTTTGTCTAATAAAAAATATTGAAACAGAATAATTAGATATAGACCCGTCAGTCTACAGGATCCAGTAGGTCCAAGGCTAGAGACAGGCTTCAGTCATCAGGAGCATGCTCAGTAGGTCTTGGTGGCCACTGAGCATGCTCAGTAGGTCTTGTGTACCACTGAGCATGCTCAGTAGGTCTTGTGTACCACTGAGCATGCTCAGTAGGTCTTGTGTACCACTGAGCATGCTGAGTAGGTCTTGTGTACCACTGAGCATGCTCAGTAGTTCTTTTGAGCCACTGAGCATGCTCAGTAGGTCTTGTGTACCACTGAGCATGCTGAGTAGTTTTTGGTGGCCACTGAGCATGCTCAGTAGTTCTTGTGTGCCAGGAGCGTGCTCAGTCGGATCTTGCCGTCCATGGATCCGGTGAGACAGGCGCCACAGTCCACCGCACAGCACCAGTCCACGGTTACCACGGAGACACGATGTCCGCCTAGCGACAGCACGTTGTTCAGCCACGGCTCCTCCCCATTGGTCAGCTGGAGGAGACCACAACGTGGAAATGTTAAAATGTTAAACTGAGCTCTATGAGGAGACGACAAGATTCTCACACATGCAAGATCAACCACACGCTCAGACTGTGTGTGTGTGTGTGTGTGTGTGTGTGTGTGTGTGTGTGTGTGTGTGTGTGTGTGTGTGTGTGTAAACTGTAAACCACCAACTGTAAACCACTGTAAACCACACAATTCTACTTGATAAGCTGAAGGCGATTGGTTTTGATTGCACATCACTAAATTGGATGAGATCTTACCTGGAGGGAAGAGAACAAGTGGTTGACATCAACGGAACCATGTCCTCATCCCTCCCGGTGAGCTGCGGGGTTCCTCAAGGCAGCATTCTAGGGCCGTTACTGTTCCTGCTATACATTAACGACATGAATGCTGCCTGTAACTGCAAACTGTTCCTGTTCGCTGATGACTCGGCACTCCTGATCTCGGGTGAGGACAAGTTGCAAGTTGAGGAAGCTCTCAGCTCTGAACTCTCAAAAATCCGTACCTGGCTTACCGATAACAAACTGTCACTACACCTTGGGAAAACTGAATCCATTCTCTTTGGGACCAAACATTCCCTCAGTAAGATGAAGGTAAATGACTTCAAGGTCAAAGTCGATGACACAATCATCTCTAGCAAAGAAGAGATTACCTATTTGGGATGTATTCTTGACAAATACCTGACAGGTGAAAGCATGGCAACAAAGGTGGTCAAAGGAGTAAACCAGAGAACCAGATTTATGGGCAGAGTTTCCTCTTTTGTCAACCCTCAGGCCCTCAGGACCCTCTCAGGGGCCCTGATTCAGCCCCTTTTTGACTATGCTTGCTCCTCTTGGTACTCCAACACCTCAGTGTCACTGAAGACTAAGCTTCAAACCTCCCAAAACAAACTGATTCGACTACTTCTCGGACTGGGGCCCATGACCCACCTCTCTCCCACTCACTTTGCCAGGCTGGCTCAGGGTGGAAGACAGGGTTAAACAACAAAAAATGGGACTGGTCTTCAAAATTGTAAATGCAGATTTGCCCGAAATGCCCCCTATACCCGCATATCTGTATAAATACCTCGAAAAAGTTAGTGACACCCACAGCCACGAAACTAGAGGGAGCGTAAACAACAATCTGGTACCACCCACCCATAAAACAAACATGGGCAAATTCTCCTTCTATAGCACAGCCACCAAGGTATGGAATAGTCTAACCCCATCCCTCAAAAAATGCAGTTCGCTGGGCTCATTCAAAACAGCCCTAAAAACCCATCTTTCTGGAGGCCGAAAGAGGAGATAGTACCAGTTTCCCTGTAGACAGACGACCCCCCCCCCCCTCCCCTTTTTTTGTATATATTTTTTATTTTTTCATGCTTTTTTTGTACAAGTGGTTTTCCTCTGTATCTTTATGTTGATTTTTGAACTGTTTGGTTGCTACTATATATGTCTATGAAATTAACTCAAGGACCCCAACGGAAACAAGTCCGCAAGGACTTTTTTGGTCGGACCTTTTAGACAAAAGTATTATAAATGTAACTGTGTTGTTTTACATTCTTTTGCCTAATAAAAATGTCAATCAATCAATCAATCAATCAATCAATCAATGTGTGTGTGCGTGTGCGTGTGTGTGTGTGTGTGTGTGTGGTAGGTACCTGGTAAATGACTCCTCCAGTGTTAGAGCAGGTCAGAACATGTTGACCTTCAGAGTCGAACGCAAACAGACGGCCTCTAGGAACCTGAACCTGAATAATTAATATGAATATTAATAAGACTTTATAACACTGTATAAACTTCATTCATCTGTTGAATAAAAACACTAAAACCTTACATTATAAACAGTAGAAACTTCATTCAACTCTAAACCCCCCCCCTGAACACTAAACCCCCCCCCCCCCCCTGAACACTAAACCCCTTCCCCCCTGAACTCTAAACCCCTCCCCCTGAACTCTAAACCCCTCCCCCCTGAACACTAAACCCCTCCCCCCTGAACACTAAACCCCTCCCCCCTGAACACTAAACCCCTCCCCCCTGAACACTAAACCCCTCCCCCTGAACACTAAACCCCTCCCCCCTGAACACTAAACCCCTCCCCCCTGAACACTAAACCCCTACCCCCACTGAACACTAAACCCCTCCCCCCTGAACACTAAACCCCTCCCCCCTGAACACTAAACCCCTCCCCCCTGAACACTAAACCCCTACCCCCTGAACACTAAACCCCTCCCCCCTGAACACTAAACCCCTCCCCCCTGAACACTAAACCCCTACCCCTGAACACTAAACCCCTACCCCCTGAACACTAAACCCCTCCCCCCCTGAACACTAAACCCCTCCCCCCTGAACACTAAACCCCTCCCGCCCTGAACACTAAACCCCTCCCCCTGAACACTAAACCCCTCCCCCCTGAACACTAAACCCCTCCCCCCTGAACACTAAACCCCTCCCCCCCTGAACACTAAACCCCTCCCCCCCTGAACACTAAACCCCTCCCCCCTGAACACTAAACCCCTCCCCCCTGAACACTAAACCCCTCCCCCCTGAACACGGGCCAAATGTGTTCATATCCACGCTGGACAAAGCCGGATACTTTACCACTGAGACACCTGAGAGCTCAGTAAATGAATAAATAAATGTATAATACAATAAATAAGTACCCGTTTATATCCAGAGTATAACATAAGTAATAATATAAATAAGAACCTGTTTATATCCGCTGTATCCTGACAGAACGAAGGGTCCTGAAGCATCCTGAGGTAATTCCTGTTCTGACTGCTTCACCCCACAGCGATGGATGTTCCACTGGACAAACTGACCCCACACACACACACACACACACACACACACACACACACACACACACACACACACACACACACACACACACACACACACACACACACACACACACACACACACACACACACACACACACACACACACACACACACATTATCAGACACTCTTAATCCAGAGTGATTTACAGTAAACATGAGGTAATACATTAAATGCATAGAGATAGTAATCTAGGATCATAAATGCATAGAGATAGTAATCTAGGATCATAAATGCATAGAGATAGTAATCTAGGATCATAAATGCATAGAGATAGTAATCTAGGATCATAAATGCATAGAAATAGTAATCTAGGATCATAGGTAAACCAAGAACCCATCATCAGTCTCTAAACAATATAATATCAATAAATTATCTGTACATTGAAACTATACAACCTATAGAATACCAGATCTACAAATGATCCTGGTATCTGTCTACATAACATGTTATCTAAATGACAGGTGCTACAGGCTGAGTTAGTCTTCAGATTACACACCAACACATATAAAACATCACAAAATACTACAAACTAATGTAAAACAAATACAATACTTAGTTTAAGCCAAACTACTATAAAGTCTAATACCTAACCATTAGAATATCTAAAGCCTATTTTTACATATCTAAGAGTCACTGCCCATCTTTCGCCGCAGGCTGAAAACCCACCTCTTCAGGAAACACTACCCTTCCTCTCTGCCTGGCCTACTTGTTGTCAATTAGTTGTACGAGTTTTAATGGATCTTGTTTATTTGATACTCTTATTAGTTTTAGCTCTTGCTCATTTGATGTTCCTATTTGTCTGTCTAAGGAAAGTAGGTAGCTGATATATTGCACTTTTACCTCAGCACTAGGTATACTCTTAGTTGCTCGTTTTAGAAGAAAATGCACTTCAGACTTCTGGTGATTAGTAGTTTTCTTGCCTCTCTATGTTGAATGCACTTATTGTAAGTCGCTTTGGATAAAAGTGTCTGCTAAATGACTGTAATGTAATGTAATGTAAGTGTTTGAGGCTTTGTTAACCATTGTTTTAGTTGTTTTAAAGGAAAACAGGGTGGAGCCGGGAGACTGTTCCTATTCTTCTGCCTACACGTATGTCATGTCCTAGAATGAGCCAATAGGGGAAGGGGATCAAAACGTCACGTGATTCATTGTTTGGCAAAAACTCGGATGTGTCTCAAAGAATATGATTAATGGCAGAATGAATCGCGGAACGTTTGGAATATCTGTCTGTGCCGTTTTCATTTTTCACAAGATGGGTGGTTGTTGCAATGACCTGCACTACAATACTTCACCTTTATGTTGAGCTATGACGAAATAAACCCACTGAATGTAACAATGTGTGCGTTCTGTAAATCTGTTCTTATGGTGAACGCTGTGCTGTTTCACCGGGTGAAGGAATGGAGGAATAGCCACGCCCCCAAATACCTGTATGGAAGTCTCAAAGAATACTGATTCTAGAGAATCCATAGACCAGGGGTCTTCAACAGGGGGTCCGGGACCCCTAGGGGGTCCTCAGAGTTACTACAGGGGGTCCGCCAAATCTTTGTGTGAAAGGATTTTGTATTTTATCTTAACCACTTGAACCCTAGCATCCCTTTTCTGAGGAGAACTTTAGCTGCGAGGCGTAGCTTGTAGATCTGCTATTTTTGGCAAAGAGGCATAGGTGTAGAGGGAAAAAAGAGCAGACCACGTAAACAAAATAAAATCTGAAACGCAATTTTATATAATGTAGAGGGGGTCCCTGCTTCATCTCTCTCTCAGCTAAGGGGTCCCTGCTTCATCTCTCTCTCAGCTAAGGGGTCCCTGCTTCATCTCTCTCTCAGCTAGGGGGTCCCTGCTTCATCTCTCTCTCAGCTAAGGGGTCCCTGCTTCATCTCTCTCTCAGCTAGGGGGTCCTTGGCCTGAAAACGTTGAAGACCCCTGCCTTAGACCACCTTATTACCCAATACTTAGTACCAACTAAAATAATAATCTGTAGTATTATTATCAGTAATAGTAGTCGTCATATTATCATCATATTATCATCATATTATCATCATATTATCATCATATTATCATCATATTATCGTCATATTATCGTCATATTATCATCATATTATCGTCATATTATCGTCATATTATCATCATATTATCATCATATTATCATCATATTATCAGTAATATTAAGAAAGTAGAGCTGATATATGTCACTTTTACCTCAGCACTAGGTATACTCTTAGCTGCTTGTTTTAGAAGAAAATGCTCTTCAGACTTCTGGAGATAAGTAGTTTTCTTTTCATGTTGAATGCACTTATTGTAAGTCTCTTTGGATAAAAGTGTCTGCTAAATGACTGTAATGTAAATGTAATGTATTAGTAGTAATATTAATAACAGTATCAGGTACCTTTCCATCCTCTCCGACAGTAAAAACTGTGTTTTCGTCTCGGCTGAATTCCACGGTGTAAACCTCTCCGTCGTGAGCGTGCCACGACATGGCACACTCATACCTCTGCATGTCTGTAGAGAATAACATTATCACCACTAGAGGGAGCTAACATCACACTCATACCTCTGCATGTCTGTAGAGAATAACATTATCACCACTAGAGGGAGCTAACATCACACTCATACCTCTGCATGTCTGTAGAGAATAACATTATCACCACTAGAGGGAGCTAACATCACACTCATACCTCTGCATGTCTGTAGAGAATAACATTATCACCACTAGAGGGAGCTCACATCACACTCATACCTCTGCATGTCTGTAGAGAATAACATTATCACCACTAGAGGGAGCTAACATCACACTCATACCTCTGCATGTCTGATAGAATAACATTATAAGTGTTTATCTCAGTAAAAATAAAAGTCTGGTTCATCAGTGACAATAGAGCACCGAAGTCTGACATCATTTACTCATCCTACCTGGGTCACGGTTTATTTCCCCGTTCTGTTTCCCCATAGACGTGTTTAACATCGAGTCAAATAAGAACTGTGTTCCAAAATAAACAAATGACCCGGTGGTTTGACTCTTATGGACATGAAGCATCAACTGACGGTGAGAAAACCATAATGTTACTTCAGCTGAATTAGTTACATTTTCACCAGAAACAGACTCAGTCTGTCATGAGTGACAGACTATCATAAACCATACAGAGCCTCCTCCCTGACAATATATATATATATATATAAACAATACAGAGCCTCCTCCCTGGCAATATCTCTCTCTCTCTCTCTATATATATATATATATATATATATATATATAATATATAAACGATACAGAACCTCCTCCCTGACAATATCGCAGAGACAGTTTGTTTATTTTTGGACCACAATTCTTATATGAGACGATTCTAAGACGACCCAATGTTATTCTATATAGATAAATGACTTTAGGACCCAGGGGATGAACGAGTGACGTCAGGACTTCTGTACTCTATAGAATTACAAAAAGAAACATGAATGCATACATCATCATCAGATTTAAAACTAAAGTAAAAACGATTATATACTTTAACACAATTTAAGATTTGCAAACCCACTCTAGTAGTTAGTAGTGTAACTGTCAGCTAGTAGGTAGTTAGTAGTGTAACTGTCAACTCACCAAACAGCCTGATGACTCCATCAGCTGCTCCAGTCACCAGTAAGTTTCCATTGTGATTGAAAGCTGTGCAATTAACAGCTACTGGCCTGGGCTCTAATGAGAACTGGAGCTGATAGAGAGACATAGAGAGAGAGAGAGAGAGAGAGAGAGAGAGAGAGAGAGAGAGAGAGTGAGAGTGAGAGTGACATTGATTGATTGATTGATGTAGTTTATTTAGAAAGACATGAGAATAGTACATGACAGTACATAACAGTACATGGAAGTACAAATTCACAATACAAGGTCTACTAAACTGGAAACCCTCATTAAGCATTACGCTTGTTTAAGATGAGGACCCCATGCACACAAATCATGATGAAATATAAGAGGCAGGCAGATATACACACTACTATACAGAATGTCATACAATCAGCTTTCAGGTTACTGGTATGACGAGAGAAAAAAAATAATATATATATATACAAAAGAGGAAAATGAAAGAGGGGGGGGGGGGGTAGGGAGGGGTAGGTTAAGACTTAGACAGGGGCCATTTTCGAATTGCAGCCTCCTGAAGGTGTATCTTTAGGGCAGTTTTGAAAGTGAGTAGGGTTTTACACTCCTTTACTCCTTTTGGTAGGGCATTCCACATTTTTGATGAATAGCATGAGAATGAGTTCATACCCTTAGTTGAGACAGACAGACAGACAGACAGACAGACAGACAGACAGACAGACAGACAGACAGAGAGAGAGAGAGAGAGAGAGACAGAGAGAGAGAGAGAGAGAGAGAGAGAGAGAGAGAGAGAGATGTGAATACAAAAGAGGTGGTGCCATGGTTTTGCACTTTTTCTGTTTTTCATGTGTCTATGAGGTTGATAGAACTTCATTAAGCCCCCCGGTGGTGTTTTTATGGTGTTTTATGTCTTCTCTGACTATTTGGAGTTTCTTCCTGGAGGCTGAAACCTTGAGGGTCAAAAGTGCCAATAGAGAAACAGGGGCATTGTGACATCACAATGCCATACCCTCCCCCTCATTATCATAACACAACAGGTGTGGGCATGAGGAGGAGGAGGGACTAGGACAGGTGGGTGGTGCTAAGGTGGTGGAGGAGGTGCTAAGGTGAGAACCAGGTATACTTAATGAACTGGAGGCGTGTCCACATAAAAACAACATTTTACACTTACTGTACACTTTTTTTTTTTTTTGAAAAAAATCCTTACATAATAATAATACCTTATGATCAGGTTTTAAGGTTGAAAAATATCATGGCACCCCATCTTTAAGTATAAAGATCATTCATTGTTGCCGCGGGTTGCATCATCTATTTTCGTAGTGCAACACCCAAGCATTAAAATGACTAGTCTTAGTTCTACTGGATCTCTTCTCCTCTAGTCTTAGTTCTACTGGATCTCTTCTCCTCTAGTCTTAGTTCTACTGGATCTCTTCTCCTCTAGTCTTAGTTCTACTGGATCTCTTCTCCTCTAGTCTTAGTTCTACTGGATCTCTACTCCACTAGTCTTAGTTCTACTGGATCTCTACTCCACTAGTCTTAGTTCTACTGGATCTCTTCTCCTCTAGTCTTAGTTCTACTGGATCTCTTCTCCACTAGTCTTAGTTCTACTTGATATCTTCTCCTCTAGTCTTAGTTCTACTGGATCTCTTCTCCTCTAGTCTTAGTTCTACTGGATCTCTTCTCCTCTAGTCTTAGTTCTACTGGATCTCTACTCCACTAGTCTTAGTTCTACTGGATCTCTACTCCACTAGTCTTAGTTCTACTGGATCTCTTCTCCTCTAGTCTTAGTTCTACTGGATCTCTTCTCCACTAGTCTTAGTTCTACTGGATCTCTTCTCCTCTAGTCTTAGTTCTACTGGATCTCTTCTCCACTAGTCTTAGTTCTACTGGATCTCTTCTCCACTAGTCTTAGTTCTACTGGATCTCTTCTCCACTAGTCTTAGTTCTACTGGATCTCTTCTCCACTAGTCTTAGTTCTACTGGATCTCTTCTCCTCTAGTCTTAGTTCTACTGGATCTCTTCTCCACTAGTCTTAGTTCTACTGGATCTCTTCTCCACTAGTCTTAGTTCTACTGGATCTCTACTCCAATAGTCTTAGTTCTACTGGATCTCTTCTCCACTAGTCTTAGTTCTACTGGATCTCTTCTCCACTAGTCTTAGTTCTACTGGATCTCTACTCC